>NW_026526710.1:42206482-42366482 GCF_024362965.1 Panthera pardus | reverse complement strand
CTGTTGATTGTGGGTGCATGCGTTCCCCCGTGTTTCCTAAAGAGGATTCATTCTCATGCACGTAGGATTTTCTGGGCTGTAAGTGAAGCCGTCAGTTGGCGGTATTCGCAGGGCATCTTGGATATGTCGAATTGCAAAATACCTGGGACCAAGACCTGTGCGGTTCTTAAGTTAGTAAGCAGAAGACGGCAATTGAAAAGGAATAAAGAGGGCATTTTATTGTTTTGCCATATTGTCACATTGCAAGAAATATTCAAGTATCTTCTCCATGAAGACACAGCATCTGTTTCAACTGCCAAGCTGTAAATAAACTATTTACATTAAAAACAAAGATTTAGCTTCCATTTTCTGTGTGGGCACGGAACACAGTGGTGTTCTCCTCAATCAGCTGCTTGGATGACTCCCAGAGCAGGGAATGGCCTCAGGTGGGCTGGCTGAGCTTTGGGGGTGGGAAGCTGAAGACAGGAATAAAAATAGTACAGTCCTTACTAAACATCCGACTTGTTTTTCTTCAGGGTGTGCATTTACCTGGGAAAATACATATTTAGATGAGCTATGTCAGATGAGTAATTGTGATATTAGCGGTTTTGGGGAAGTAGAATGGCATTCTAGGTGGCTCTTGTTAAATAATCTAGCCCTTTCTTCACTATTTTCATTTCCCCATGTCTTGCTGGAAGGGTCTCCATTTTTTTTTTAAAATGTGTTTTAGGAGTCATCTGAGTATGTGGATTCTGTACATTATATTGTTTGGAAGGTCACCCTTGGATCATAGAGAAGTCAGGGAGGTGTTATTATGACAAATATTCTGGCATCACCACAATAATAAGCAAGAACCAACACTTTGCTATCAGCAGGCATAGAAAGGCAGACTTGATTTGAGTTTCTTCTTTTATGAGGCACTGATTAGTAGTGTGGCAACTAAAATAAAAATTTTCATTCTACTAGATGAGTGACAGTGTTTCAAAACCTTGCAGATTACTTTATACCAACTTGAAGGCGGCTTTGGAAACCATGAAAATGCAACGTGCTCTTCTCAATAAAACATGAAGTTGTGCATTCAGTTTCCAACTTGTCTCCTACATCCGTACTATTTCTTTAACAAACAAGGTTTAAAAGATATTTCTGATATGGCTGTCACTTCTGATATCATAATTTGCAACTTCTATCTCAGGGGAGTAGTTTACATAAGGCAGGTAAAAACATTAAAACAATATGACAGTTAAGTTTAGAGTTTTTGTTTTCAACCAAATGCTTTAAAATAAGGTCTGCCAGGAAATTGTATTAGTAGTTGAATTTATTTTGTGTATTGTCATAAACTTAGTATTTTGAATGAAGAATTATATTTACTTAAAGATTACATAGGATTTTTTGTTTGTATCAAACTTCAATGTAATTGTCCTAATAACCCACCTCCTGAGAGTGGGTGCCAGGTTCTGGGTGCAGTGGAGCCCTGATCGGTCTCACGTGCACCGCAACTGTTAAATACCAAAAAAGATTCATTTTTTTTCTATTTGAGAAAACCGTGAAACATATTTTGGAACGTGAAACTCTTTTACCCCTCTACCTCTCAAAGCCCTGGCATCAAAAGTCTCTCAGCCTATAAAGTCGTGAAACTTACGCTGTCCTTATGCTACGAAATCTGCAGAATAATCCTTTCTGTCTAATGAAACAGAGAGTTGCAGCCAGTAGTTCGAGGCAGGGGTGGTCAGACAATGAAACGAGCCACCCTTTCTATCCCATTTATATTATTTGGGTATTTATCTCAATTCCTAAGAGTAGACCTGGTCTTTGAGTCGATCACCTGACTGGAAGCAGTTCTGCTGCCAGCTTGTTTTTCGAGGCAGCAAATCAGTTGCCTCAAATTGGTCAATTGTGACCTATTTCTATTTTTCTTGCTGGCTCTTTATTCTATTTCTTGTGGTGCTTCTCTAATGGAAGTTTCTCGGCCATTTTACCTGATAAAAACAGAGGGTGTGTGCGTGTGTGTGTGTGTGTGTGTGTGTGAGTGAGAGAGAGAGAGAGAGAGAGAGAGAGAGAGAGAGAGATTTACTCCAAAAAGCACTGTAAGAAGGAAAAAGTGGTCCACTGCCTGAAGGTGTGATATATTTAGTAAGAGCCAAGTTATAAAGCTGGAAGGAGAGAGGGGAGCACTTAGACATTTAAATGGCCAAGTTAAACACAAGACACAATTAGGATATCTGGACCCTCAGGTGTTCATAAACCCGTACCAGGGGCCTCGAGAGAGACATGGTGGGAACCAGGGAGAAAGAGAGCCCCCAAAGTGCCTTGTTTAACTTGGCCGTCACAGTAGCTAACCCTTTGTTACTTGGCACATTTTGAAGTTATCACACTTAATGATTGACCTTTTTCCTTTTTCCCATTTACCTTCTTTTGTACTTATAACGCTTTTTTTAAAAGAAGTAATTTATTAGAAATATAATGAAGTGGCAAAAATGTAGCTCTCAATCTAAAGAAGAAATGTAAACTATCGAGTTTGAATGAAAAGTCAATGGATTTTAAGTCCCATAACCTTTTGAAAGTCAGAAAACCTATCTATTAGGCTGTATTCTCTAGTGGAAAGGCTCTCAAAATTGTAGGTGTTAAAACAACCATGTCAGGGAACTTGGACTAGCCCCTAAACTGAATAGAAATGTTCAACTCTCTTATTTAAACACATTTCCCCCCTTTTTTCAAAGACAAAATAGATTTTCTTATTAGGTAGACAGGTAAAATTTATATATATCAAAAAAAGCGTGGTCCTCTTCTACTACATATGTTTCAGTTCTTAAAAAAATAACCTTACCACTAGAGATTCAGTTTTGGTTTTGGAAATGATGCCATAGTAAGAAAAAAGCCCTGAATTTTATGTGAAAAGACATTTGCATTAAGGCAGTGTAATAGTTTGCTTTTAATTAAAACTTGCACTATGGCTTTTCCCTCAAAATTATTATTAGATAAGTTAAGCATGACTTTTTTTTTAAATAACTAGATGTTAACCTAAGGTGGGTTTTAAGAAATATTAAGAAGGCACCTATATATCTCTATCTGTATATTCTTTTTCGTGACTGTGAGGGCAAAATGCTCTGCTAACCGTGCGACACACAGCCATGTATGCTTTTACTTTTGGGTTTGGAGGCTAAAAAGCCTGATTATTGGAAACACTGCAGCTCAGTGTTTGACATCCATACCCCTTCAGACAGTTCACTTGTTCTGTTCATCTATCAAGCAGTGACTGTTTCTTCCCTCTACCACCTCTAAATTATACTGACTAGATGTTGAAGTCATTAAATTGATTACAGTCCAATCAGTAGACAATCCGACATAAACAAAAACAGCAATTACAGTTGGCAAGAATCCCACGAGTGCTAGTCAAAGTTCCAGAACTGACGGTCCAGTGAGTCTTTTCCAAAACGCCGGATTTCACGATTTCAGCAGTTCTGGCAGCATCTTCTTAGAAGGGAGGGCACAAAAATTCATAAGATTCCACTTGGCCTTAAAAACAAAAACATCTGTTTGATGCATGAGTGGATTGTTGGCTTTTCTTTAGCCAGCCAAAAAAGGGCAAAAAATAGGATATTGAACATAAAAGCATACATGTAAAAATGAAATTACAACGGGATTTGAGATTAGCAGCTTTTTCTAAAGCAAGCTGTTAATAATGCTTTCTTTTTTGTTTTGCCAGAGTATTCCCATATCCCTTAAAATCCATTGTAGTTATTGACAGCGGTGACATCTAATAGTGATGACAGAATTTTTCAACTTTTTGCTGCCAGTAATTATACTTCTTTTTACTAGCTTTTTTGGGTCATCGCAAGTGTGGTAGCATATCTGTAGGAGATTTCTTTTCATCATATAGGAACATTTTCGCTCCCTTCCTTTTCTTTTTAAAGAAGGTCTGTGAGAATTGACTAGTCTGGCGAATTCCAGTGAAATACTTGTTGACATAAGTTGAAATGTAATATTAAGTATACTTGCTTGAGTTTTCATTTTGATGTAAAGCCATGCAATGAGGAGAAAGAGGTTTTGATAGTAGAAAGAGCAATTCTACCAAGATCAATTAAGAATTTTTATGAAAGGTCTGTTTTTCCTATTACTGTGCTTTATTAACTCGTCTGACAAAATTCACATTGCTGGTTTTAATGTCATTCATTCTGTTGCCATAGAATACATTCTTTATGGCTAGATTTAATAGATACCATGTTGAGTTTTTAGTTATTTTTAAGAGAGAAAATAATTTTAAGGCTTGGAGCTCTTGCATCGTATTGTAACCGCCTTATGGATTGTTAAAAATGTAAATGTTGTCATTAGGTAATACGTTAAAGAATGCTTTTGAATTGAATGAAGTTTTGATACTAACGTTGGTATTCCAAATCAAACCTCTGGCTAAGTATTTTCCCAGATGTATTTAATTGTATTTTCTCCATTGACCCCTATCGTGCTGTCAGAGGTTAAAGTTAGTTCTGTGGACGGGATGTGTGCAACTTTCTAATTCCATTTCAATTAAATCTGAAATATGTTCCTGTTTTTTGCTTGGGGATTACAAGGTACACTATCTGGGACAGCATCCCTTTTTGTTGTTGTTGTTGTTGTTGTTGTTGTTGCAGAGAAAGTGTCCTTGTCTGATTTAAAACACGTTACGCAACAATGTTATTATACTGCAATTAAAACTTAAACATTAAAGTTAACATTAGTAAATTTAAATAGCTCTGTTATAGTATTAATCAAATAGTGTAAGGAAAGCTTTTAAATGGTTTAAATAATTATGCAACTCTTGGCATAAAAGCCTGACACAAGATAAATCTTTGAAAACTAAGTAGAATCGTGGCCTTTTTTTTTTTTTAAACTTTAATTTTAGGCAGCTTGGGCTTTTAGCATGCATCACGTTCCACCTCTAGTAAAAGTAATTATGCCAGTTTAGTAATTATTAGAGATGAAAGAAATTCAGTAAGATACGAATTCTTTTAAAACTTCAGTAGCTTCAGTTTTAGCAGGGATAATGATCAAGCAGCAGTCACCCAGCTGCCTGGGGACCCTCCCACAGCCACAAGCACTGGGCTGATCTTGGGGGTATCACTATTATGGCAACGCACACTACACTTGGCACTTCCACGCTAGATGTCTGATTGTAGAGGTTTACAATTCGCTCGTGAAAAAAATCCTGATTCAAATATGACTGTCTAGAAACTCCCACTTCTTAGAAGATTAAAACAAAAAGATGAACGCAGAGACACTTAAAAATTATTATTGTGGCACTGCATATTTTCGTTTTGCAGGATAGTAAGTGATTTTTGAAATCCGGAAAGGAAAACTCTATGTAAGTCTGTCGTTTGCATGAATGTATGTGTTGAGAATGCACTGAGCATTTTAAGTGTGTTGTTTTCAAGGGAAGATGATTTGGTTTGGAAAGCGTATACTATTTGTTTATGAGCATAGTTCTCAAGCTCAATGTGGTCAAGTGATTGACGTTGAGAATATATATTTTCATCATATTGAAGTTTGTTGAAATCGCATTTTGGTGTTTTGGTTACAAGAAATTTTTTTGTTACATGTGTGAAAACAAAAGGTTTCAGCTCCTCAGGTGACAAGTCAGTGTAAGTGGTACGGACACGTGTACAAATAGACTCTAATGTTCTACTTAATATACATTTTGCTTAGCAGTCCATATGAGTTGGTCGCCTTTTAAGGGAAAAATTGGATTGAATTGGATTTTGCCTAATAGAAATCGGTACCACTGTAAGGCATATAATTTCCTTTTAGAAATTAAAATCACTTCACCACGGAGTGTCATTAGTTCACTTTTTGTATTCCCTTCTTCTCCTTTCTTTCTCACGATTAGCTTTTTCCAAAATTTCTTACCCCATCAGTGTACTGTGAGAGATAATTCCAGATGGAAACTTACTTAGCTGATGGGAACGAAAGAGATATGTGGCTCTCATTCTTGAGTACGGATAGTCCCATATATTCATACAGAATACGTTTGTGAAGACAGGTGAAGCAAGGAGTCCATGAGGTGAATGATGAATCACCATGCTATAGGGGGTGCTGTGACCAGGCACCTAACATGTATTATGATGTTTAAAACTGTATATTGACTTCTAGAACAACTTGTAACATTTCATACGGGTTCTTTAATATTACTGTTTTCCTTCACAGTAAAACCAGGTTAGGTCTAGTAAGTGCATGAATAAGACTAAATAGTGACTGCTCTTAGCATTCCTAATGATTTGGCTTGCGTCAGTTGTTTTGGGTTTATAAGACATACGCTTTCTCTTACTAGTATCACCCTTTTGTCTTTTCTTATTTTTATCCACTGAAGAAAGGTAATTAGGTATTCACAAACATCACTCCACTAAGTGGCAATGAAGCCAAAACAGAACTACTGGCTGGGAGGTGGTGCTGTCCTGAGCTCATTGGAATGTTTTGTTCCTGGGCCGATGTATGGAGTCTGAAGTTACTGTGTGTATGATGTAGGGTGGTTTGGGGCTGTCAGTGTGCAGTATGAAAAGTTAGATGGACTGTTCGCAGAGGCAAGGAGTAAAAAACAAAACTGGGCTCAAGAGGATGCATATTCATTCCTGGAAAGAGTGGAGAATCGAAAGAGAAACAATTAGTTATGGTCCTAAGTATTGTGACTTGATATTTGTGCCAGTGGGGAGACGGTTGCCCAGCAGAAAGGGCAAGGGGGTGAGCTCTGATGTGCTGTCTGCACTTTTTTGGCAAAGCCACTTAACCTCTGTTCTCTAGGATTCGGATTTCCTCTCTGTAAAATGAGGGGGCTCATTTCATCATTTAACAAGGGTTTTGTTTTGTTTTTTTTCCAGTGCTTATTTTGTTGCTGGCCTTGTGCTAAGTTCTGAGAATTAGGTTGTGAACCAAGCAGGCATAAGCCTTGCTCTTATGAAATTTATGGTCTAGAAAACTGGGTGAAAATTTAAATATCTTCCATTGCTTTTTAATTTAGGGAAGGAAGCAAAGCCAAGTGAAGAGAAAGGGGTGCATGTATATGATACACTCTCTTTCTCAGCAAGTTAAGTCAGTTAAAAAAGTTAGATAGAATGGGTTTCAAAAGCATTTTTGGCACCAAAAATTGGTGAGCTGTAACTTTTAAGAATAGTGAGCAGTGTTTCCTCTTATATTTAAAAGATAAGTATGCCCACTTGAACTGAAACCACTAAACAGAATCCATAGAATATTTCCTATATTAGGTCATTGACTTAGCAATATCTTTTACTCCTCCTAAAAGATCTAGGCAACATTCTTGAAAGTTAATTGTGTGATATTAAAGTTAACTTAAAAAATTGATATATATATCATCCTTTAAGATAATTGAAGGCTCTTAGATAATGTGTATGATGCTGATATTAAAACAACAACAACAACAACAACAACAACAACAAAAACCCCAAAGCCAACAACACCAAACTTCAGTTAGGAACCCCTGCCATGTAAAATTGAGGTGAAACAAGTCACGAGGAACTCATTCCATTAAATATTCAGGAATAGAACACTAAGGAATGAAACAAGTTGGTATTGAAAAGTCCATACTGCAGGTTTGACTGTTTGTCCCCTGGGAGACAGGGGAGTGCTTTGAAATAAACTTTTACAGAATCATAGATCTTAAGCATAAGACAATTTAGAGATAATGGTATTGGGTGTCTTGATGGTCCTCATGTTCAAAGATGTGAGTGCCGAATGAATGGTGATGGTGGAGTGTAACTGACCGAAGAAAAAGATGATCAACATGAAATCCCTTTTGCCTTCTCCACAATCATATAGGTCATTTACATAAGTATTGCATCATTATGCCAAATTTTTAATCTTCAAAATAAAACCATTACAAGATAATAACACCGTTTTATAGCTCCTGTTAAACGTAACTGTTTTTTATACTTGCTGATTTGCATATTTAAACCCCAGTCTGAGTGAGCTGGGCCAGTGACTCCCAGGGGCCCTCACCATGGCTTCCTACCTCTCTCTTTGTCTCTGTGTCCCTCGGCCAGGAGAGGGACAGCCAGGTGCTCAGCTCGGTGCCTGACTTGTATACTTGGTGTCCAGTACCTTCCGAGGAGCCAAAATCACTATGTTTCTTGCCAAAGGAAGGTGTTGGCGACGTCTGAGTTCCCTTCTATCTCTAACATCATAGAATTCTCACATTGAGAAATTGTAATTCTTGCAAGTTGATCAATAATTCACATTAATGGGGCAGGCATGCTTTTCAAGTTGTGAAGTTGATTGAGTTGTAGCTGATGGAACAAAGCCAACCAGAGGTTAGATGGTCTTGCTTTCCACTATGGTTTCTTGTTCAGATCCTCTATTTAGGGAGCTGATAGAGAAGAACACATGTATCACATACTGAACCATCCTCAGGGCTTTTATAAGGATGACTCCATCCAAGTTTTGGTATTTTCATAGAGCAATTTGTCGCTTCTAGATGAGAGCCTGGGGACACTGACCAATTCAACTCGCTAGGGGTTTGTCATGTCTCCCTGGGAGCAACTCTAACAGCAGCAGCTGCTTTGGACTAGAAATCATGTGTCTGTGTGAGTGTGTGACCAACTGTGCCTGCCTGGATGTTTGCAGTGGGATGGGTATGAACCTACAGCAGTACAAATGTGTGAGCCAAGGTCAAAGTGTGTTGCTTTAAGGACAGCATTTTAATTTAGTTTGACTTGTGTTGGCTAATCATCTTCAATTCGTGTTCATCCATTTGCCCAGATGCTGGTACCATTTTCATAGAGCAGAATGGCCCAATCTTTAATGACTTTCACAGCCTCACATTGAACCTCCTGTAGACTTAGATTGTGAGTTCGCAAGTCAGTTTTGTACAGTAATAAAGGCTTGAATATTGTTTTCATTTCTTAAGACTCCTCGGTCATCTTCTGTGAGGCTTTTCCCAACGCACCTGACTTAAAATGACTCTTCTCTTTATTATTCCCCCTCTGTGTTGCATTCCATAGAAACTATAGCACTAAGTCAGTTTTCTGGTTTGTTGATGAGCCCTTTGAGAGCAGGGCTCTGTTTCTTTTCTTTGAATCCCCATAGCCTAAAACTAGATGGTAAACAAACAAATCCACAAGTACACAAACAAGTATTCAGTCATTTGTTTAATCAACAAACATTTACTTCACATTCATCTTTTACCAGTCTAGGAGTGCTAGGAGCTGGGGATGCTATGAAGGAGTTACAGGCAAACAGTGGAAACACATTAAATGGACAATTAAATAGATACTAATCATTTACAGTCATGTGAAAGGAAAGTACTAGGTGTTATGAGAACATATCACAGATATCCGTGAGGTCAGGAAAGGACCATAGGAGAAGCCCTTTCCAATCAAATCTGAAGTTTAGTATGTTTTTGCATGAAAACTATTGAACATGGTCATGCATTCTACCGGAATTTCTAGTTGAACATCAGTTACGCATCAGGTGCTAAGGATACAGTAAGGAGCAAGTCAGATACAATTCTTTATGAGTTTCATGAAGCTAACAGTCTATGAAGACTTACTGAGATGATTCTTTGTTTCCTTATTGTTGTTTAACTCCAACCTGTACTTAGTTTTGCAGCAGTAATATACTTCCAGTTCATACAGGTGGGATCTCTTGTATATTATTTGCACTTGGCTTACTTGTGTATAAGTTCAGGCCATCCTTTATACATGGGCCTGGTTTTTCCACTCTTAAGTAAACTACCCTAACAACATCCATTGAGGTATTCATCATTAGATCTAGTTATTCTTGCAAACTGCTGGATTTCCTTTCATTCTTACAACATTATCTAAATACTGGATAAAATCACTCATTTTGGTATCATAAGACAATTTAATAACTCTCCTCCATTTTGCCTCATAGATATTTAGGAAAGTATATTTAAACTGTGTAATATGTTTCTGCTTATGATTTTTGCAAATTCTTAGCAGTTTCCACATCGAGGAGATCAGTAAATACTAGAATATGACAATACATCAACAGTCTGATTCTGTATTTGTCTATTCTGTATGATATATTATAATTGAAAACGTACACAGAGAAACTAGACGATTATAAAAAAGTTATCTACCTATCAAAACTTTTCTTCACTTTTAAAATTTTTTATTTAAAAAAGTTTTTAATGTTTATTTATATGAGAGAGAGAGAGAGAGAGACAGACAGACAGACAGTGCATGCCAGCAGGGGAGGGGCAGAGAGAGAGGGAGACACAGAATCTGAAGCTGGCTCCAGGCTCTGAGCTGTCAGCACAGAGCCCGATTAGGGGCTCGAACTCAGGAACCCTGAGATCATGACCCAAATCAAAATCAAGAGTCCAGACGCTCAACCGACTGAGCCACCCAGGTGCCCCTCTTCACTTTTCAACTCAGATTTTTAAAGCATTTTCTGTTGTTTCTGTTCATAATAGTATTATTCACAAAGTCCCCCCAAAAGAGTCTGTGGGAGGATGTTTGAAGCCTTTGCCACCGTCCACATAATTCTCCAGGCCAAGTCTGAGTGAGTGCATTGATACCCTGGGCAGGCTGATAATGTGTTCCCTCCTCCAACTGTAGTTTAAATATTTGTCCCATGGTTATTTAGAGAGGATAAAAATTCTGGTGGTAATGACCTCAGGCAGCAAACTGGACCATTCTTAGGTGGCAACATTTACATGTGAGTATCTTGGCTGTTTTCTTTTCCCCCCAACAAAAGTGAGAACTCTCTCTGCTGTCCTCCCTAAGTATATTTCCAAGAAGCCCCTCCATACCAACACTCAGGGTCTGTCTTTTTTTTTTTTTTTTTCTAACAACTCTGTACTGTCCACTGCATGGTGTTCTGTCATTTCACCCTTCCCTTACTGCTGGCCATTAAGTTGTTTCTATTCATTTACTTACTTGTTTGTTCGATTTACTATTTACAAATGTTGCTTCAGTAAGTATATACACATTCTTGCTGACATGTGTGATTGTTTATGTGGGATAAATTCGTAAAAATGGGATTGTGGGATAAAGGGAACATGCATTTAATGTCTCGATAGATATTGCCAGTGTGCCCTCCACAGAGTTAATACCAATTCACACTGCTTTTAGCAGCAGGGTTAGAGAGTATCTGTGTTTGAATACTTTATCTTTACTAATGTGACTTGTGAAACAAGCAAACTGGTATGTCATTGACATTTTAATTAGCATTTCTATAATTATGAGCATCTTTCCCTATGTTTATACATCATTTGTATTTATTTTTCTGCGAATTGCCTTTTTATTTCTTTGGCTCTTTTATCTTTTGATTTGAAAGAGCAGCTCATATTAATAAGAAGATTAGTCCTTTGTCTGACTTACGTGTTGCAAATATTTCCCCATTAGTCTTTTGACTTTGTGGGTGGTAATTTTTTTCTTTTGTCATACAGAAGTTTAAAATTGTTTATTTTCAGTTTTGTCAGTGCCTTCCCTTGTACCTAATAGACCTTGTGTCTGACATAGAAAGTTTATTTTCTTTTTTTCTTTTCTGATCATTCTTTGAGTTTTGTCTTTCCCAGTACACGGGCTTCAGGCCTTGTCTGTCCCCTTCCACCCCTGTGTCTCCAGCACCTAACCATATTTCTAGAAATACAGTAGTGCTTAGCAAACATTTAGTAAGTGAGTCAGTATAGTAGGGTGGTTAAGAGCATGGCTGTTAAGCCAGACGCCCTGGGTTGAAATTCTCATCTGGTTGACCTTGGGCGAGTGATTATATCACTTTTTAAAAAATGTTCATTTATTAATTTTGAGAGAGAGAGAGAGAGAGGAGGCATGCATGCTTGAGAGTGGGGGGAAAGGCAGACAGAGAGGAAGACAAAATCCCAAGCAGAGCCAATCTGTCAGTGCAGAGCCCTGATGTTACAAACCGTGAGATCATGACCTGAGCTGAAATCAAGAGTTGGTCGACCTGGTGGTCGACTGAGCCACCCAGGCGCCCTGATTATATCACTTTGAACTACAGTTTCTGTATCTCTAAGGGTAATAATGGTACCTAATTCAACGAGTTTTTGTGAGAATTAAGAGTTAATTCGCGTAAGCGCTTAGAACAGCATCTGGCAGATGACAAGTACCTAGTCAATCGTTTTTACTCCTACCCTCAAAGGTTTTCTGTCTTACGAGGAAGTGCATCCCATGGTATACAGCTCTTTTCCGTTCTAGAAATTTCTTCTTTGCTGTGGTTCAGGAGTAGCGATTTCTAGGTATCTGTGTGGCTGCACACAGGCTTTTCAGAGGCCTGTCTTGGGTGGGTTCCTTGCAGACATCTTCGTGAGGTTTAGTGGGTCATGGCTAAGCCCTTTCACACTGGCCAAATTAGCGCCTGGTTCCAACCTCCGTTATGCTTTTCCAACGTAGACAGAGTTCTGCAAGAAAAATTCTTGTAGAAATTCCAATTAAAAGATAACGGAAACATAAAGTGGAGCTAATTAATTTTAGAGCCTCTGCCATCTTTTTGGTAAGTCAGGTCTGTGTCTTTGAGGTTCTTTGCAAGAGGGCCAATGCTAATTTGCAAAGGTAGGCTAATTGTTCTTGGGAGAGGAACTAGAGACAAATAATTCACATATCATTATGAAGGTTTAATCATAGTAGATTTATTAATAATCCTTAAATTAAAAAGGTAAATCTGGGCTTGGGTTTACAAAGGAATTAGCCAAACAAGGGGACGATTTTCTACATCACCATACTCATCAGTAAATTTACGTAGACGCATTTTCTTCGAGGCCTCAGAGTGGAATTCTGTGTTGTCTAGAAGCATTTGTGAGCACAGAGTGTGAAGATGGAAGGAGAATACAGGAATACAGCTGCTGCTTGGGTGTTCAGTACCAGGCAGTGTCTGGCTGTGTCTAGCCACTGCTTTCATCTTATATGAAACCTCATTTGGGGGCAGATTGTCTGGAATTTCTTTCCTCTTTACGTCTTCTCTGTTCTGTCCTACAGTAAATCCTAATGGTTCATTTTGCTTCATTTTCATTTCCCTCGCCTCCCCTTGCTCCTTCAGCCACAAGTTCTACTTTGTTTAGTCCACGAAGTCATCCGGTCCCTGCTCCTGGATTGCTGGGCTCTGGGGGTCCCTTCAGGCTTGAGAAACCCAGCCATCGGCCGCTGGTTGACCTGCACACTCACCTGTCTGCCGATCCTCCATATAGACCCTTCCGTCTCTTTTTATTGTAACTAAATTATAACTGTCATAAAGTTGTCTTTGTTCGGACAAAGTCTAAAACCTTAATATATCCAATCAGATGACTTTCAAATAGCCATTTATACTTTTTCCCTTCAACCTTAATGCTAAATGAAGTGAAAGAAATAGTAATGAAAATCGGAGTGGAGAGAGCCAAGAGGATTGTCCGAGGCAGCTTTTAATGAGTGGAATATCCTTAAATGACAGTGAGTGACAAAAGAAATTCCACTTCAAGATCATTTAAAATAGATATTCTAGAAGACACTTCAGGAAGGGTGTTTTGGGGTAGAGTGATAGTTTGAGCCGAGAGACTCAGGGAAGAGGTCAGAAGCCAGGCAAGGTGCAGAGTGTTCTGAGGGGTCAAGGGCATAGAGCATCCGTCTACCAGTTGCCCCGAGACCTGAGAACTTCAGTGCCCCATCGCAGGTCACGCCAGGACGTCGTGATGGAATAGGGAGGAGAGTCTCTCAGGCTCTTGATTTCTAGTTCTAGGAACTAGCTTTCAGGGCTGAATACATTCTAGACTTTGGAAGGAAAAGTGGCTGTCCCTGCCCCGTTCAGATTCTTTACAAACACCCAAACCTGGGGCTCATTGCTCTCAGAGAGACACCTTCCTTATTGTAGTTTTAGCTTTCAAGGTCCTGGATGTACAACCAACATATCCCAGTGAGTTGACCTGGGGAACCCAGTGCCCGATGGGACCTGTGTTTAATCCTGCATGCTGTTGAACCCCTCTGTAAGCCTCATTTTTCTTATCAATGACATGGCAAGAATCTACTTTACATGATTATTGTATTAGATAACGAATGTAAGATGCCTAACATGTATCTCTGGCTGTTAGCAAGTTCCTACCTAGTAGCAGCTTTTTATTATGGAGGAGGCTCAGGCCTCTGAGGAAGCATGCACATTTTATCCTCTCTGTGTTTCCCTCTCCTGCAGAGTCCTGAGGTGAGACACAGTTCTGTGGCCATCTTGCCTCTTCGTGTAAAGCAGAAAATATTTCCCCTTTGGAGACAGCCTGAGAGAAATTGTGTGAATATTTACATTAAACGTTCAGTAACCACTCTCTACAATAAAAGAGGGCAGGTAATGGATGTGAGTTCACTGTTTATGGCAAATACTTTGCCTTTGGGAACATATTTAATGTGTCAGAAGACGCCGTGTATCTATTTCATTTGATCTGAAGTAAATCTTATGTCAGTCATTATTATTCCCATTTTATAGGTGAGGAAACTGTGGCTTATCAAGCCGGCATGGCTGAAGTAGAAAAAGAATGTAGACTTCTGGACTTGAAATGGACAGTCTTTTTAAGCTCATAGTTTTCAAACGGAAGAAGCCGAGACCAATCTTAAGCCAGATCAAGAGGTGGAAATAATCCTCTGGCCACCATATTTCTCCTCTGCTGTTCCCTCTTCCTTTAAGCATTTAGATCTCAGCTCCCTCTCCTATTACACCTCCCCAGAGAAAGTTACTTGTACAAGAAAAAAAAAATGTATTAGCCAGTTATACCTGAAAGAGAATTAAAAGCAGTGGAAACCTGACAAATCCCTAATTGTGTGATTAAAGGCTTTGGCTTCTGATAAAAGCATCGCATGCCTCAGAAAGCTGATCTGGGAGGTATTTTGGGGGAGGTGGTGCTGGGGTGCTGGAGGGAGGGATCCTGGAGTGTTTTTTGCATTGCTGGTGACGTCTCAGCAGAAATATCTCCTTAGAGAAACCGAGTAGGCTTTCAAAGGTCTTCCAGTGGATACTCTCGCTCAAAGGTCAGGAGATTTGGTAGGGTGGGGCCCACCGGTCTGAGTTACAGGAAAAACGTGAGTGATGGTTGGACCTGCAAAATTATAGCAGTGGATCTGACTTAGGGTTGAATAACCTCCTGGTAGTGTCCCTTAGCTGTTTTAAATACACCGTGTGGAGAAGCGAATTCCTATTTCCAACTGGCAGGTTACCATCCTGAAGCAATGTCTATTTTTTTTGGAAATGTGCTACTTTTTCATACAAATCTTCTTTGTTGTTGTGAAGAGATGGACACACCTTTGGGGATGGGTTGCCCCAAGGATTGGTGGGACATCGATGCATTGATGTCATCTGTGGAAGGAGTTGGGCATGACACATCACCATTCCTGAGATGGCACGTGGTGGTTTTTTGTTTTTTTGTTTTTTATTTTTTTGTAGTGTCGTCTAAATATGAAGTTTCAAAAGGATTGGCTTTAAAAAAAATAATAAAAGAGGCAGCCATAGGATTGATTAGATTAGATTCCTTATTCTTTTAAGAAAATAGGATGAGGGACACCTGGGTGGCTCAGTCCGTTAAGCGTCCAACTCTTAATTTCGGTCCAGGTCATGATCTCACTGTTCGTGAGTTCAAAGCCCCACTTCGGGCTCAGGGCTGACAGTGCGGAGCCTGCTTGGGACTCTCTCTCTCTTTCTCCCTGTCTCTCTCTGCCCCTCCCTCACTCACACCATCTCTGTCTCTCCGAAAATAAACTTAAAAAAAAAAAAAAAAAAAGGATGAGATCTGACCCTTCTAGCTCACCATCTGAGAACAGGCATGCTCCTTCACCACATGTATTTACTGAAAGTTACATTTCTGAATTTTGTAGGTATACACATGTATATGTATATCTGTGTATTAAATCACATGGTGAAAAAGCAAAATGATTAAATATGGGTTTTGTTTATCAGCCATTCTCTCTGATGTGTGATTGATTTAGTTGATTTTACTTTATGCATATTTGGAGATTATCTGATAATATATCATCACTTAAAATAAATTTATATATAATATAAATACTATAAAAATATTTACTGTATGCTCACATTATCTTGACAGGCCAGGATTGAAACAATATGAGTGAGAACATATTTCCAGAAACGACTATTAATTTATAGTTACTAAGATAATGGCATACACGTTCACTTTCTGTTCTATCTGGGTAGCTCTGTAAATTGTGTATTGATTATGCTAATGGCACTGGTGTCTTTATTAGTTGTCTGCAGATACATGCAGATTGAATGCACATTTGGTAAGGTTGTCATCCTGTGGGAAAAAAAAAGTACATTTTTAAAATCTGGTTTTTGGAGAGATTGAGTTAAAACTAAAGAAAAACATTAAATGAACTCATGGAAACTTAAGGAATTGTGTTCTAGGAAGTGAAAAGTGCAGTTAAAAGTTAAAAATGATGTTGTTATATTTCCTTTGTTTCAAATTCATTAAGGCAAGGGTTGCAGAAATGGTACTAACTCAATAATGATCTATTTTTATAGTTTATTTTGGGTTGTGTGGCTTCTCTTGTTTTGTTTATCAAGCTGAAGGAACCTTAGACATTTAGGGTTGCATGTATTTTGAAATTTATTAGCCCAACTAGAGGAGAACAGAATGAATTTCTTTTTTTCCAATTATACATAAATTTTCTTGTATTTTGTAATAGCTCATAAGTCATAAATCACAGCTCCACTTTGTGCTCTGATCTTTCATTATACAAACATGTACCTATTTGGTAAGATTTTTCTCTCTCCTTTTTCCTCTTGCTGAACCATCATGGTACCAAAGCAGTTATTTAGAAACCACTTTCTTATCTTCTTGAATGGGATCACTTCTTAGAAATGTGGGCCTTCCTCTGTGTGCCAGCTAAGAAAGAAAATTAAAAAAAAAACCTTTTAAAAATTTGGTTTCAAATCATTTTCTGCTTTATTTTAGTTACAGTTGGATCCCCGTTTGTTTGATAACCAGTAGGAACTGCTAAAGGGGAAAAAACACAACAACAAAGTTTTCGTATTCCTGGGTGATATGAGTCCATTTAACAGGATATTAAAGCCCCCAAATTTTGTGTTTAATTTACAACCTTGAGAGAAATCCAGGTGTCCGAGTTTCAAATACATTGTTTAAAATTTAGAAAAGGAATTTCCCAAATTAGGAAAAAAAAAAAAGGCAAAGTCATTAATCAAGAGAATTGAGTGGTAATTTGGATTGATTTTTGTGAATGACATTGGACTTTGTCTTCTCAACGTGTGAAGATGAAAACTTCTATATTACGGCAGGATAAGGTTTCTTATTCAAAACCAAACACTTTCTCCCTAAGCTGTTTCAGGAATTGTTGAGATAGTTAACTTTAAGTGTCGAATTCAGAAGTACTGTTAGAATTGGCTGGGTGTCATCTAAAATAGCTGAAGTAGTAAGAACAGTTAGTAGGAGTATCAGAAGGTATGATGTCTGGAATACAAAGGCTTTTTGCCCCAGATTTTCTTTTGCTGCGAGGGGGGGGGAGGTGGGGGGGGGTGGAACACATCTTCCTGGCCCGGCTGCTATAGCTGCAGTTTATTTGTTACGTTTAAAGAGGAAATAACTAGACCCTCTCCCAAACATTCAAACGTCTTAACTCCTAGGTTCACGTGCGTTTCATTTATTATCGTAGTTGTCCAAAGAAACATTTTGCAATATTTTCTGAAGGAAGAGATGTGAGACTCAATGGCTGTTTTCGTTTTTAGTCACATTTTGGATTTATTTTCCCTTGGCTTTGTGTATGTTTGAGATAGGACTAAATAAAAAGAATCTCACCCAAGACCTAAGTCCCCAGAAGAGTCATGGGGGCCCTTGCAAATGTCTTGCACTGGATTAAAGAGTGTGATTGTGGTATTTCTGGCCGATCTGTCTCCAGTTTTGGCTTCGGTGGGATTATGAATAAAAGGCAAACTCTGGGTGTGAACATAGTGAGAAAAGTAAGTCATTAACCTTGATTAATACACCCGTTTTAAAACCAAGGCAGCAAGTTCATCTCTAGGAACGACTCTACCACAGCCGGTGCCTGACAGTTATTAGACGGCTCCCTACTTTCTTATGCCAACACTCAGTGCTAAGTCCTGTTTCTGGAGTGGCTCCTGTGCCTTTTTTTCTGCCATTGAGTGTTTTACTCTCTTCTCTCCTTTCCTCCCTGATGTCATAGCCTCCAGACTAGTCTCCCAGCTTCCAGGTCTGGTACCCTAACAACCCACCCTCTCCATTAGTAATGGAGCATCTTTCTAAAGTGTAAACGAGATCTGTGACTCTCCTTACAGTCCTCTGGTGACTTCCCGTGGTGCTGAGGTTAGCATGTGAACATTTAGCTCACAGTAGTTCCTTCATGATCTAGCTGTGTTTCCAGCCTCCTCTCTGCCAAGGCTCCCCTTTTCCCCACTCTGTCCAGTGCCTGTCATTTGAACGGCACAGAAGAACTTGCACTTCCTGGAAGGCATCTTGTTGTTTTATACATCTGCGAGCCTTTACATGTGTTTCCTCTGTTTGAAGAGCCATTTTCTACTTGTCCTCAGGGCTACCCCATCCTTTAAAACTTAGCCCAAGCTGCTCTTCTTTAGGTAAAACTTTCCTGCTCTGCCCTGTGGGATTTAAATGCCGCTGGTCTGTGGGCTTCTCCATCTGAGTACTTATCCGGCCTTCTGCACTCATTGATTTACTCATCTATTCCCCCCACCCCCGCAGTAGTGCTTGCCAGCCCTTCTGATATTATGGCATATGCAAAAAAATGATAGGTTTTGAATGGCACACTTGGGTGAGTGGAAGGGCAACAGGCCCACAGTTTCCCATTATCCCAAGCTGTACCTGGCCACTGCGAGGGCCGAATGGATGAGTATCCTACAGCCCCTGACTGCACCCACTTTTGACCTGCCAGTCGGGAACCCCTGCAGCGATTGCAGGCTCCTGGGGACAAGGACCAGGTCCTTAGGCTTTGCATCTCCGGGGCCTTAGCCAAATGCCCTACTGAGCATAGGTGCTCAGCAAACATCTGTTTGCTGAAGTGTGACTGGGCGGCCATTGTAATTCAATCTGAAAGTTTAAGTGCTTTTAAGGCAGTAGTGCATTTATAAATGCTCTTTGTATGAAAGTTGGAGTGCTGAAATTCCTTTCTTCTAAATTTCATGTGAAGGGTAAAGGGGGACTAGGTAGAAGAACTAACTTGGGGTAGGATTCTGATCGGAAAGGGAGAAACTTTTTATTTGGTTCCAAAGTGTATGGTTCTGTTGTTGTTGTTGTATTTAACGTCTCCCAAGGCTAATTTATTTACTCCCCCTTAGCACCCTCCTGCAAAGAGTTTCACTGTAGATAGAAGAGTGGTAATAAATTCACGTTTGGCATGTTCTCCTCGATAATAGTGCATCTGTGATATTTCTCTTTGGTCTTCAAGGACCGCAATAGACCTGTATAACAATCCTGCAACACCGCGGAAGTTCTAAATTCAACAGCATGATTTTGTTTAATATAGAGATCTTTCTTTCTGTTGAAAAATATTTTATAGACAAAGGAAAGAACACGTACATGAAAAGGTTTTTTTTTTTTCTTTTTCCTGTAAAACAATTTAATAACTTTCAGGGAATAGAGTGGTTAAAAATAAACACTGCAGAAAACATAAAAAGAGCCCACTTTTATCCTTAACCACATGAGCTCTTCGGACCTGTTGGTGCCAGCCAGGTGACGGCAATGGCCGGCATCGTCCTGCCAAGCCGAGGACTCCTTTCGGATGCTCCTCCTTGGCCACTGCCCTGGTTGCTTTTGTTTTTGTTTTGTTTTGTTTGTTTACCTTTTCTTGACAGTAGAAAAAAATGAGGCATCCGACCAGCAGGCGGGTGTGGGCCAGACGGCTGCACAGTCTGGTAATGCTGCGTTCCTTCATTAGAGCCTGCTTGCCATTTTGTAACAGTGTGCGATTTATTTTTCCTAAATCTGTTTTCATCTTATGGGATTTCAAGTTAGAATGCATAGCTAGAGCCCAGAAAGCACAAAATAATGATCCCGCCCTTTGGTTTTTGAAAACTAGGAAGGCTTTCTGCTCCCTTTTTAACTCTTTGTAGCCCGCAGGGTAACTTTTTCTGTGTTCTTAAAAAGTATCAAGATACATCTGGGAATGCATTTTGAACACACTTGTAAGGGAAGAGTGATTTTGGACATGGTTTGCTTTAAACAGATAAAATTTGATTTTCTTTTCTTTTTTTATGTTTATTTATTTGAGAGAGAGAGAGAGAGACGGAGTGCAGAGTGTGAGCAGGGGAGGCACAGAATCCAAAGCAGGCTCCAGACTCTGAGTTGTCAGCAAAGAGCCCAATGCGGGGCTCAGACTCATGATCTGTGAGATCATGACCTGGGCCGAAGTCAGACGCTCAACCTACTGAGCCACCCAGGCTCCCCTGATTTTCTTTTTAGGCACAGGACTTCTAACTATGCCAGTAAATCCTAAAGCTAGCTGTACGTACACATGTGAACTTTAAAAACAACATTAGGCAATTAATGATTATTGGGCATGATGGCTGTCAACCTGAGGTTCATCATTTGTAGTGATTTGGGGGATCTGAGTGAGAGTTGCATTTGTATAAATTATTTGTTTACTTATTCATCATAGAGTTTCTGAAAATAAGACCCCAGGTTATAATTCTCTTCTTATTTTTAGATACAATCCGTGGAAGAAAACTCAGGCATCTTTCTCAAGTAACAAAAGTGTTGTATTTTTATCAGTCCACTGGTAGTATAGTGTTGTGCCCACTTTTCCTGAACATTTATTATTTTTTAATAGCTTTAGGTAATTTAAGGTCCAGGAGGTCACATCATCACAATGAAGCCAAGAATTGCTTTATTTTTTGTTTTTATTTTTTTAAGGCAGTATGCATTTTTTACTTGCTGATTTCTTGAACTTCCTGGCACTGTGTGGGTTGCTTTAAGATTGAGTAATTCATGCCATGGCTGTTTAATTTGGTGAAAAGCTGGCTATGACCAGAGAAGAGACCGTTAGGAAATGGTCGTGTTTTAAGTTTGCGTGTGCGTATAAGTGGAGTATTTTGGGTTCATTCATCTCTTGCCAATCTTAGTTGTTAAGTAATCTTCTTGCATTCCTATTTACATCATCCCCAGAATTTTGTGTTTCTGCCGCTGTCATAAAAACTGACTCTGGTCTGTAAGGTAGAGCTTCGTGCTTGGAATTAACCAGGAAAAGCCTCATTTATATCTCGTGCAAGAAGGACAGAGGGCCTGCAATGTGTGCTGGCTGCCAGAAGTTTTTATAGTAATACTTTGTATCTAGGCTCTGGCTCTTACCATTAAATGTGCTTTTTATAGAGTACCAAGTTATAAATGTAGTGCAGCTACGGCATATTAATCTTACTGCAGAGATTTAATGAGGCAGTTGTTTTGCGATGGACACTAGTGGGAGCAGGGAGCGACAGAGTTTTACTTTACCACTGAGCTGCAGAAATATTCCTTGCCTGGTAATAATTATAACCACATGATCTCTTAGTTTTTCTTTCTTTTGCCAGTGCTTTTCCATGCAAAAGTGGCTTGGAAGGAGGTCCATTTCTAGGCAGTGAAATGGGTTGGAAATTGGGCTGTTTTCTCAGTGGTTTGACATTTTAGCTTTGATCAGGCATGGGATCCTTGTTGCACAGAGAGAAATATGTAAGATGAGTTTCAAGAATACAGATAGTCTTTGCCAGTCCACTGAGATGGCTTTTAGATATTCATTACTTTTACTTGACTTTTATATAGGTTATAAAAAGTAAATGTGGTGAAACCTCTTTTTACATGGACAGAATAGAATTTCTGCTGGTTGGCCTTAAACTGATCCCACACTTGAAATTAATTGAAGTCCATGGGTTTATTGCCTCCAACACTTTTAAGCCAGTGCAATTTTTCATTTTCCCCAAAGTTGAAATTTTATGAAACCGAGTTATGGCAGTAACAATCCTTATGAAGAGGAGGATGAGAGGGAAAAGCACCACCTGCCAGGGATCATAATAAGGGGGAAAACATACTTCTTTTAAATTTCCATTTATAAGTGAAGTTAGCAAAATTGGAAACCGAGAGCCGCCATTTATTTCTGTAATAATAGTTGTGTCTTTGTTCCAAAATTAAGTCTTTTATCCAGGTTATTATGAATCCCGCGCTTCGTAGCACCCTTCTGAAGGGATGAACCGAGCAATAGTGCAGGTGCGGGTGAGATCATGAGTGGCGGATGTCACGTGTTTGAGTGGCATCCTTTAGGTCAAAGGACAGAGAGCTGCGATGAGGAGGGGTTTGTAGCTGTAGCTCAGGGGGTCTGTGAATATTTAGAAACCCTACCCTTTGGGGGAGTTGGGAACACAACAATTGGGTTGAAAGAACAATTGCCCTTCTTGAAGTGGTGTTGGGAGCAGGGCAGTACTTACGGGCATGGACCTTGTATTTATAACCCCTTAGGTTGTAGGCAGAGATTTGAATGGCTTGCGGAGTAATACAATTATTTTTTATGATCGGATCTCAAAGGACTTTATAAAAACTACATAACTAAGGCCATGTGCAATTATTGAAGTGTAGCCACCTGTGGGAAAGAAATGGTTGACAACATAAGCTTTCCAGAATCTTCCGACATCCACTAACACTAGAAATGGAACCCCCTAACACAAATAAACATCTTTTGAATGGGCGAGAAATAATTCTTCGTGAAAGTGGGGGCTGGAAAACATCTATTCTCACAGAGAGACCGAGAGACAGAGAGAGAGAAAGAGAGAGAAAGAGAGAGAGACTGAGATTGTAGCACTGATTACGCCACGGCATCATAGGCTATAATCGCACCCACCCCCCCAGAGGGTCCCTCTTAAGTGGTGACCTAAAAACAAATTCGCCAGTTGGCTGGAGCAGGCATCCTAAAGTTGCGGCAGAAGTGAATAAGCTTGACTGACTTCAGTCCCTGAAGGGTTCTATCTGTAAATGCAGAAGTGGAAGCAAAAACATTTTTTATTAGTCTTAAAATGACCCTGATTTTAATAACTAGCCGCAGTGTCAGAAGCGTGGACTGGAGTCGGTCTTTCGCTTTTAAGAGCTCAAGCATCATGCATGCATGCGTTCCTATTTGTTTGATAGTTTTGATACTGGATTTGTGTGAGGTGTCCATATTCTTGCATAATAAGGAAGGCGAGTTTTTATCATTTTTCTCTGCGTACTACTTAAAGTATTCAGAGCGTCTTCTTATTTAAAAAACAAACAGGCCTGCAAACTCGATGCATGGCATTTAAATAATCATATTGAAATTCAGACCTAGCACCCACATTTCCCTCAGTGCTATCAGTTTTATGAGAAACTGGAAACTGCGGCTACACAATGGAGAGTATTCAGCGTGTGTGCGTACTGCCTTCCAACAAGTGTTCGGTGCTGTGAGGACCAGCTTGCCATAATTGGGGCAGTTATTTATTTTCCTGAATTTCTCTCTAATTTGGCAGTATTTTACCACTTAGTTTTATTTGGTTGGAGGTCTTTGAACCACCGCCTGTTTGTTCTGTCTGTAGCTCTAGGTGAAATATTTGAAGGCAGTAAAGTCAAATGGGAGGGATCACAGTGTCAATTTGGGGAAATGTAGGCATGTAGGTACTTTTTAATTTGGTGGTACCTGATCTGTTCCTGTTTATAGAAAAAATACCAGTAAAGGACTTTTTCATGTACTTCTCCCCCCCCCCTTTTTATCATCACTAAATAATATTTACTAAGCACTCACCTGGACACAGTGCTGTGCTGGGCATAGCACTAAGACAGACAAAAAAGAGCCTGTGATTACTCCCCCAGGAATGAGCACTCAAAACCCCAGTCTATTGAAATGGGCACTGTGTAGAGCATTGAGATAATAATTTTCCAGATGGCAAATCAACCCAAATTACCGATTCAGTTAAACACTACGTTCTTTAAAAACGAATAAACAAACAAACAAAATACTTGTTCTTTGAGATGAGAACTTTGTTTTTCTCATGAACCCAAGAGATTATTATATACATCTCAATGGAAGTTGATTTTGGCACATGCGAATCATTTGAAGGGTGGTGACAGAGTTACGTTCATTGCCGATGCGAAGAAAGGCTTTAGAACAACTGCCAGGAGGAAAGGGACCATACTGAATTGTAGAAGTGGGGATCATGGAAGCGTGTTACATGCAAGGCAGTGAAGAGCATTTCCAGACAGCAGGATGATGGTGTGGTGGCACTTACTGACTTTTCTAAGAAATCCGGGGCCAGTTTTGGTTCTGTGAATTCTTGGCCAACATTTCAAATTTTTATCCTCCCATATTAAAAAAAAATTGACTACAGATAATACGTTACATATTTCTTAGGTATCTTGATACAACTCTTTTATAACCCTTTTATTGACTATATTTTGAGACATAATTTATTTCTGACTTCAGAGGACTTTTTGCTATTAGAAATTAATGTCCCATAAATTATGTCATAGATTATATTGCCCAATTTCCCCTAAAGAGGCATATTCTCTCTTTCCTTTCCTTCCCCACCTTTGCTTTCCGATAAAGAGGAGGGCTGGCACCAGAAGGGTTGGGGGCACTTCTCTAAAATGAACCAAAGGACAGCACGTAGAATCAAAAAGTATTCAAAGTATTTGTTGTGCTCTAAGTAAAAATATTATGTGTGCTTTACTCTTATTCCCCCATGCTGTTTATATATCATTCTGAGGGGTGGTGGAATGGACCTGTTTTTAGTTTTCCCGCTATGTAGCTTTTTGACGTTTATAATGCCAATTTAAGTTATTGACTTCATTGTAATTTATAATTGCTCTTTGTATATATTGCCCCCCCCCCCTTTTGTTTTTGGTGATTGCTTGTTTGAAAATGAGAGACATGCCAATGTATTTACACTTGAATCTGTGTTGGTAAGAATGTTTTGCTATGTGCTAAGGGCTTATTGTGCTATCGCTGTCTAACAAATAATGGGGTAACTGTGTGTTTTGACCAGTTTGTAAGTAAAGGTCAATTTCGTGCTTATGGTAATTAGCTTACTTATTCTAGACTTTTGGCTAATTCTGGTAATTTCCCGTGAAACAGTATATTTAGCAGAAAGGGAATTCATTCTTAAGCACAGTGGTTTTTTCCTTTGCATTGGAGACTTTAATTTTAAAAGTGCTTTATCTCTATCTTTTAAGCAAAAACCCCGAAAAGCCTATGAAAAATGGCAAAGTTCGCCTTAAGGGTGGACGGATAATGAATTATTTGAAGGAAGAGATGAGAAAAGTCCTGTGTGATGGAGGGAAGGAAAAACTTCAGTCACCATGAACTGACACAGCTTAGGGAAGGCTCACTTTGGGTTCTTCTGGAATAAAATCTGCCACGAAGCCCTCCTTTCACAGCTTCTAGGAAAACGGTGCTTCTGTTTTTGGTAGCAAGAAGATTAAACGTTACTTTGAAAGAACCTGTCTTTAAACCCCTATACTTACGGTCTCGCTTTTCTTTTAGACCCCAACTGTAAACTTGAAGACAAGACTGAAGATGGAGAGGCAGTAGACTGTAAGAAGAGGCCGGAAGACGGAGAGGAGCTGGAAGACGAAGCTGTGCACAGCTGTGACAGCTGCCTCCAGGTGTTTGAGTCACTGAGCGATATCACAGAACACAAGATTAATCAATGTCAGTTGACAGGTAAACAATACTTATCACTTCTTGTCTACGCATACCATTCTATTTCTGATTGTTTCAGTTCGTACCTTTTTTTTTCCCCCTCTTCCAATTGTTTTACTCCCACATTTGAAACGTAGGTAAGTCTAGAAGTGCTTTAGAAAGAATTCTAAGTTGGTGGTTTGTGGCAAACTCAGGTCATAGTCCTTAGATTATGAATTGTACCTCGAATTTTTTTAAATGTTTATTTATTTTTGAGACAGAGAGAGAGAGACAAGAGTGTGAGTGGGGAAGGGGCAGAGAGAGAGAGAGGGAGACAGGGAATTCGAAGCAGGCTCAAGGCTCTGAGCTGTCAGCACAGAGCCTGACGCGGGGCTCAAACTCAAGCTGTGAGATCATGACCTGAGCCTAAGTTGGATGTTTAACTGCCTGAGCCACATAGGTGCCCCTGAATTGTACCTAGATTTTAATAGCTAGCAGGTACATTTTTCTTTCTTTTTTTCCTAACTATAGTGATGTCATGCGGGTCCAGAATCTAACATGATGGTTAAAATAAAGTTAAAAAAAAAAAAAAAAAAAAAAAAAAAGAGAACACTTTGAATGTGTTTTCAAAGAAGTTAAGCATGGATTAACTTATTTTGATTCAAATATCGCTTCCTCAAGGGAACTTTCTGTGATGCCTCTCTGCCTGAGTTGGGTGCCTTTTTGTGTTCCCATAAAGGCCTTTGCCTATTCCTGCATTTCACAGTTTCCGATGCATGTGTTCACATCTCCCTGTTCCTCCTGAGACTGTGAACTCATGGATGGCAGCAACTGTGTCTTCTTCGTCACCATACTCTCTGAGCCTTAGACAGTGCCTGGCCCACATTATGTTCCCACTAAGGTGTGGATGCTATTCTGCTATGCAGTTCATAGGACAAATCCAATTTAGTGACGGGAAGCATGACGTGTTCGATTTAATTGTTGAATACAACTAAAACTCAGTTTGCCATATTTCTACCCTCTTTAAAAAACATGTTCTACAAGAATGGACTATATCAGCCTCAGTGGGACATTGTAGGCAGTTATTATTATTATTATTATTTTTTAGATTCATGTCATTTTTCTCTTGTTATTGGAAGCTGACATTCTATGGCTCTGTATGTGTTTGTAAATCTCTCTCGCTCTCTCTCTTTCCCAGCACAAATCTTTCTTCAATTAACCATGGGTAGGAAACATATTTACTTAAACAAGCTATTCTCCAACTGTTTTCCATACAATATTAATATTAATTAATTAATTAATTAATATTAATATTTTCGTAAGATTTTAAAAGGTGTTCCATTTTAGCCAGGTTTTCTGAACAGATTTTTGTGGAAATGTTGGACTAAATCCAATTAAATAGACTTTTTTGTTAAAGTGCACTGTGGTTTTTCAAGAAGGGACTATAGTGAATACGTTTAGGCCATAGAATCTTCTTTCTTTCAGAAAACCCCGTACTCTTGATTGTATCTTAAATTTGGGCAGCAATGTCGCATTTATAAACATTGGTCATACACATAATTTTTTGTGGTTTTTAGGATTTTTGGTAACTTTTATTTTGTTACAGTTCCAAACTAATGAAAAATTGCAAAAATAATGCAGACAATGCCTATACATTATTTACCTGATTCACTGATTCAGTGATTAGTGATATTCCACCCCATTTGCTTTGTCATTATCTTTCTCTTTCATTAACTTAATCATTTGGGAGAAAATTGGTGACATCACGTCCTTCTAAATATAACTTCTGTATTTCCTAGAACGAATATTCTCTAACATGGACACAGCATACTTATCACAATCAGGAAGGTTAACATTTAAATACCATGGAATACTATTATTTAATCCACGATGAATATTTAAATTTGAATAGTTGCTTCAATAATGTCCTTTATAACTCTTTTTTCTTATCTAGGATGCAGGATCATGCATAACATTTATTTGTCATGTCTTTTTTGTTTCCTTTCACCTGGAATGATCTCTCAGCCTTTCTTTGTCTTTCTTGACCATGACATTTTTGAAGAGTAGCTACTTTACAGAATGCCTATCTGTATTTGGGTTTGTCTGATGTTTCCTTATGATTAAATTCAAGTTCTAGAATTCTGTGGTAGGAACACCACCCAAATGGTGTTGTGCTCTTCTCAGTGCATTAAGTGTGCAAGCGTGTGATGCTGGTTTGTCCTGATGTTGATGATATTAACATTGACTACTTACTTAAGGTGGTGTCCACCAACTTTCTCCAGTGTAATGTTACTATTTTCCCTTTGTAAGTAACAAATAACTTGTGGGGAGATGCTTTGACACCATATAAATATCCTCATCCTTATAAAACATCCATTTTAACTGCATAATTTTTGTAGTTATTAATTAGCCTTCCAACAATGTCCTTTCTTATTCATTCACTCGTTTGTTAATTCATATCACCAGGGGCTTTTGGATTTTTATTTTATTCGGTGGCCAGAATTCATTACTGTCATTATTGTGGTGCTAGGATTGCCTGAGATTTAACCAATGGGAATCCCTTCAAATTGGATCTTGTGTTGGTTTCATGTGTCTTTATCATTATTTGAGGGTTTGACAAAGTTTCTGCTGCAGACAGATGCCCCAGGCTTTCCATATTCTTATTCATATCATTATCTTATTCATATCATTATCATATGTGCCAGTCCACAATCAGCCTTTTTTTCAAGGAGACCTCACTCCTTTAAGAAGAGAGGTATTTAGAAACCAAGATATGGGCACTATGTGTGCTCATTGCTGTAGGTATATCATTGATTATAGAGCCTTCCAGCAGACAGAGTTAAGAAGTGTATATGTAAATTTGATATACACATAGGAACCATGTGTTCATATTGATGACTCTAATTCAGTCCAACACTTCAAGTTCATCCCAGTCTTTTTGCTTTCCATATTCATTACTACATTCTTTAGCAGTGAGAAACCTAGCTTCATCTTCCTCAATATGTTTACCCATTTGCTTGAATCTAGAATACACATGGAGCCGTTTCAAAGTTGCTTTCCTATATCATCATGATAAGCAGACCAACTAACTAGAGTTTCACAGTTGTTTATTATTATTAATGCTATAATTTTAATGTAACATATACATACAGTGAAATTTATAAATCATAAGTGTACAATTTGATGAATTTTGACAAAATATATATATTCACGTGACCCACATCCCTCTGAAATACCTCCCTGCATCCTAGAAATTCCTCTTGTACCCCTTTCTGATCAATAATGCTCCAGCAGAAGTAATTAGCTTTTAAGTTTTTTTAACGATAGATTAGTTTTGTCTGTTCTAAGACTTCTTTGTTTTTTAAATTTTTTAAATGTTTATTTATTTTTGAGAGAGAGAGAGCACGAGTGAGGGAGGGGCAGAGAGAGGGAGACACAGAATCAGAAGCAGGCTCCAGGCCCTGAGCTGTCAGCACAGAGCCGGATGCAGGGCTTGAACCCATGAACCATGAGATCATGACCTGAGCTGAAGTCGAACGCTTAACCAATTGAGCCACCTAGGCACCCCTAAGACTTGTTATAAGTGGAATTGCACACTTTTTTTTGAGTACAGCTTTTTTTTTTTTTTTTAATGTTTATTTTTGAGAGAGAGAGAGAGAGAGAGAGAGAGACAGAGTGTGAGCAGGGAAAGGGCTGGGAGAGAGGGAGACACAGAATCCGAAGCAGGCTCCATGCTCTGAGCTGTCAGCACAGAGCCTTACCCGGGGCTCGAACCCATGAACAGTGAGATCATGACCTGAGCTGAAGTCAGATGTATAACCAAATGAGCCACTCAGGCTCCCCTTGAGTCCAGCTTCTTTTGCTCAGTATAATGTCTGTGAGATTCATTCATGTTGTATGTATGAATAATGTGTTTTTTCTTGCTGACTGGTATTCCATAAGATGAATATATCATCATTTATTTCCATTCTTCCATTGGTAGACATTTTGGTTATTTTTTGGTTTTTGGTTCTTATGAATAAAGTTGTTGTGCACCGTCCTGCGTAGGTCTTTCTGTGGACATATATTTTATTTCTCCTGATTTAATAAGTCATGGTAGAATTGCTGAGTCATGGGAGAGGGTTGGTGGGATATGTTTAACTGTATACAAAACTTCTGAACCTTTTCCCAAAGTGGTTGCACCATTTTACACTCCTGCCAGCGATGTCTGAGAGTTCCAGTTATGCTTCCTTGCTAACATTTGTGTTGTCAGTCTTTTTAATTTTAACATGCTATTGGATGTGTATTGGTATTCTTTGTGGATTTATTTGCATTTCCTAGCTCATATACATTTAATTGACTTCATTTAATGCATTTTTTATCCCTTAGAATGCATAATTTTTGAAAAGTTCCATTAAATGCAGACAATTAGTATGATTCTGTTTTCAGTGGAATAGCTGGTGATTTAAAAGAAGCTTTACTCATGTAGAATCATCAGTACTGTTAGAGTAAAAACATAGTGACTTGACTGACATGGCGAATATATACTATGCCAGCAAGAAATCTTACCTTAGGTAAGAGGGGGTTGTTAAGCAAACCCTAAATTCTGTTTAGTGCTTACTTTTTATTGAGTTTCTGCCACGTAGTTATCCTTATGTTCAGCTTGACGAAATAGAATGGAAGCAAAAGATACTATTCCTATACAACTTTCTGTATTACACAATATATATTCCTTTAGATATTATGCAACTTTAATACCAGGGCAGAAAATGCTGGATTTTCAGCACATGGTATGGTGGAGTTATTTATGGGTTAAATATTGTTTTTCTTCAACTCCTCACTCTAATAAAATATTTGGTTTATTTTGATCTTAAACTTTGTACAAGTAGGGGAGCTAGTCTGTGCTCACATACCACAACATCTTAATCAAAGGTAGGAAAACAGAAGCTTACTTGTGACAATGAAACACATTTCAGGAAGGATAGATCTGCTAAGCCTTGGTCCTGTTTGTTGTTCAGGATGATTTCTCTGGGAGGGTGGAGGATTGATGAGGAAAAGCAGAGGCGGAGGATCAGAGAGAAAAGGGGGAGAAAGAAAATCAGGAATCATTCACATTTGTTCAAGGTGTTGAAGTTGACACTTGAGTAGGCTAAGGGTACCCTTCAGACTAATCTGAAAAAGATTAAAGATCCTTGGAAGTATTTTAATTAAAAAAAGTAATATGATGCTTCTACCCTCTTCTTTGATTAAATCATTTTAATGTAAGCTGGGAGGTTCAACTCTTCTGATTCCTGTTTCCTGCTGCTTCAGTTAACTCTTTTTCTGGTGCTTTCCTCCCCCCACCCCCATGGACAAAGTGTTAGTTTAGCAAAGGAGGGTATTTCTAGTTTTCTTTTCCCCTCTTAGTTGACTTTTTCTTTCATTGTTCTTTTTTACTCTCTTTGTCATTTAACTTCATCTAGCCCCATTTGTACCCGTGCTCATTCCCTCTGATTCCTGTCCTTTCCTAAAGACTCTTCATTTCTTTGTTGTCCGTATTTCTCTGCTCCCTTTGTCTTTGGTTTATAGTCTCTCGCTGCTTTCTCTCCTTTTCCCTTGCTCCTTATGGCTTCCTTTCTATTAACCTTGAAGTCTTACTTACATGTTTCGGCCTCTCCAGCCAGACTTTTTGGTAAACCATTTACATGAAGAAAGAGTAGTGTTTTGGAGGGTTGACTGTAGAGTAGAATTAGGAGATGAAGAAATGTTAAAACTTGTTGATTTGTAAGATGATGTAGAGCTGGGTTATTCTGTGGTTTGACGCCTATGGGAGTTACTGAGGGTAGTTCCCATGTCAGAGAACTGGTAGATACCCTGCTTTCAGATTCTTTCCATCCTGTAACTGTGGGTTTCTTGGTAACTTGAGATTTGTTCCTTTTGTGACTTTCATCCCCAAGAGTGAGGCACATTCTTTGGGGAGTCTGCCTATATCAAAACTGATTCACTCTGTATTAAATGTCTTGAAATCCTGGTATAGTTTTGCCAAGTGACCCCAGACTAGACCCCAGAATTGACTGAGCTTTAGAAGATGAAGTTCACATATGGAGCAAGACGACCAGTTCTAGACCCAGATTTGAAAATCATCATGTGGATTAAGTGTGCCCCAGATCAGTTCATGAGTAGATATTAGTAACCTGGACTGAATTCACAGCCAGTAGATCCATCTGGGGACCTAGAGATCTAAGGGATCATACATACAATTCATGGAGTTCATCACTGAGGGGTGATGAAATGTGGGCACTATTCTGGACCAGAGTCCTGATCTAGAAAACAAAATAGTCCCTTAAGGATAGGTAGGGACAAGGTGGCACTTGTGAAGGTGAGCTTTCTTTTTTGTCTCATGGTGCAGTTTTCTTCTAGTCTGCAGTCCAACATGTGGTAAGTTATGTATCATCCCTGCTTAAAGGAATAAGGGGAAGGGTGGAAAGAAAAAAAAATTAAATCCCACTTTTCAATTGTCGCAGTAGATGGAAACCACCTGTCCTGCCCCAGTCTTGCTCTCTTTTTCCTGGAGGCTGGGAAGGGAGGGAAATCAACAGTCTAATGCTGTTGGGACTCTCTGATGCAGAAGACAGATTATCAAAATATATATTTAAAGAAGGAAAAGCACAGAGAACCTCTCATTTTACTAATCCACAAACCCTATCATTTCTTGCCAATTCCCTCAGGGGGTGGGGAAGGCTGGAAGCCAGAGGGGTCTCATCACACTTCTCAACAAAGATTTAATAGCAGGGTGCTATGGGGAAGGCTGAGATTACGGAGACTTTATTACGCTTACAAAACTGAGTACGAACTAGCATTGTAAATCATCAAAACTAAGCTACACTTAACAGGATAAATGTGTAAAGTGCATTTGGTAATACTGTATGCTTGTTGTTCTGAGTCATTTTTCTCTTCTTTCCTGCTAATTTGCAAACTTGAGTTGTCTGTTAAGTGTTCTTTCACATCATTAATGTGAATTGCCGGGGTGTAAATGCAGAAAAAACTAAAGAGCATTGTATTAGTTCTTAACTGGCTGGCGCACCATACAGTTGGTAAGATGAGTGAGTAGAGAGAAGTATGATAGCAAGACGATCGCACTTTTGGGGAAACACGTTTGTAGACCAGATTTACAAAACCCTCGCCATATTTGTGGCTCCTTTACAAATGTTATTCCTGTACAGGCTCACATTTTTGGGGAAAATGAAGAGGCTCACATTTTGGGGGGAAAATGAACTGAACTGAATGCTTTGCATCAGATAAAATAATGTGTTCACTTCATTTGATTTTAAAAGTTATGAGACTTCTTGGAAGCTTCAATAGGTTTTGTGAACTGAAGACTTTTCAACATGTGTTGTTTTTTTTTTCCAAAGAATTTTTTAAAAAGTAAAAGTGATTGTACATGTGTTATATGGTTGTGGCAAATTAAAGACTGGCTGGTTCCACCCAAAAATCAAGTACTCTAACAGCTAGTTCTCTTGGCACAGGGAATAAGGAAACCAAGTATTTTATGAAATGAAACATTATTTTCATAGAAGCATATTGAAACTGTTTTTAGAAACTTTTTTTTTTTGGTTTCCCTTTTTAATAAAGCATTAGTTGCAATAAATTGAATGAAATAAATGTGATATTTTAACTCTTTAGTTTATATCAATTCAGTTTAAGGCATATAGCTTATATTTGCATATTTCTGTATTAATTTCTAAACTGCTTCATTATTCATACTTTGTTATTAAGTATTTATATATTAATTAGTTATTTATTTCTATATAATTGGGCTTAAGGCATTGTGTGTTTTATTGTTTTATTCCCCTACATTTGATCAATTCCTTGTTTCATACCTAAAATATTTTTTTTAGCTGTTAGCCTGCTTTTTCCAAATCCCCTAAGTCCCCAAAATGGAGTTTCATGCCCTCCATCGATTCCATTCCCAGCCCCTTCTCCACATATTTCTTAATTTTTAGACTAATTGTTTCCAAACTTTTTGATAAGTAAAAAGTTAGTTTGCCTCTTTATCGAACGTATTTATTTATCAACACATTTCACTGATGCGTGTATGGTACAACATTCACAAAAGTAGAAATTGAAAACTGAAGTAAAGATGAAATACACAGGTGTATAAAATAAATTTGTGTTGTTTTATCATCCTGGTCTAGATTCACTTATTTTAACGATTCATTTTAAATGGCCGTGAGAGCTGAAAAACCTATCTCACAGAACCATCAAAGAGAGAACGTGTGTCATTACACTTCTCAGTAAGGTTTGTCATTGGCAATGGTGGACGTAAGCCCCTATTTCAAGTAACTTTCCTGATAATCTCAGTTTTGTTTTGCCAGGCTGTGGTCAAGTCTGATTAAATGGTTTTCCTCCTTTACACAGTGGCTGACAAAGAGCTTTCACCAGGAGTGGAAGGGCCGGGTTTGCCGTTTTCTTGTCGATGACTTGTCCTCGAATATCAGCATCCTGCAGTTTTCCTTGCAGAAAACTTTAGAAATCACTTGTCAAAATTTGAAAATCTTGTGTAAATTACGTTAGTTAACATTAAAGAAGATGATCCATATGTCTGTTTTACTGGGCACAGAAGACTGAGTTATTTTGAGGCGTGGGAAGGTCCTGGAAAAAGCAAGGGCACCCAGGCTCACGGGGATACTATTTATCTTCCTGCTCTCAGGAAGGTCTGCTTTGTTTCTGGATGGCTATTTATGGCTTGTGTCTGTTCTGATTGGTTTCTAAATACTCAGAGTATCTGCTCTATGCTAGGAGTTGTACCCTAGGTTTCAGAGACTGCTGTTCTCGACTACCGTGTGGTATAGCCTGTGAAAAACAGCTCGCCAGTCTCTGCTCCTCTCAGTTTCAGATGAAGTGTTGGGGTTGAATGTGTCATTTTCATAGTCTGGCAGGGCCATGACCAAGTTCTATACATTTGCCAGGGAAAAAGCAATCCTCCCTAATTGGTTCCAACCTCTGAGCTGTTGGCTGAGTGAGCTGCTTTTTCTGGTTTGGGAGGGAGAGTTAGTTAAGCTATTACCTGCTATGAAAGCTTTGTTATTGCCACATAGGAGTTTTGATAGTAGTACCTAATCTACCATTGTCTTCTGGGTATATTTGTTTGTGAAATCCTCTGTCAAAACATGGGTGTAAAGATAGTCATTTTTGGTCCATTATTTTCTCAATGCTCTTTGAACGCTTTGGCGCATTGTAATTAGGATTTATAAAAGGACTGTACTGATGAGTTACGTTTTCCTGTTGTGAATGAGTTATTATGTGTATTAATTTATTAAAATTAAATAGTTGGAATGTTGACGGGGGTCGTTAAGAAATATTTCTATGTATTTTTGATATGCCTTTTAAAATTGATGTTTTTATTCTCAGCCTGCCTTAATAAGTTGTAAATCACAAGAAAACTACTGATTGTGAGGGGAAAGTTCCTGAAGGATGAAATTCCTAGAACCAGAAAATAAATGGGTGCATTCACTTTATTTTTTACAAGTAGAACCTAAGTGGAGGATGTCACGTATTAGCTATATTTGCAAATTACCTGTGCCTTGATGACTTTGAGGTTTTTGAAATTAGCGTTTTGAAATGACTATAATCCAAAAAAAAAAAAAAATTAACATTATTTGTGTAGAAAAAAGTGTTACCTCTAGATGTCTTGTGAAACCACAACTGTTTTAGATAAATGGTTTTGCCTTAGTTGTATAATTGATAATGAATATATAATCATCTAATTCTGTGGTTTCAGGATTTATTTGCCAAAAATTGTAAATAAAATGTCAAGAACACAATCCATGGGAGAATATCTTCAAGAATTTCCACTGCGTCCTTGATGGTCATTGATGGTAATTAAAGCTGTCAGTTTGTCCCTGTGGAGAAGTGTAAAGATTATAAATGAAGGGCTGTACTTGGGATGTGGAAACAGTGGGGCCTCTTTTGTGGGGAAGATGAATTAAAAGAGATCAACTATTTCCTAGGCCCTGTGCAGCCATTCAGTCTGTCTTACAAGCAGGGCAACGTGTAGCAATTTGGATACAGTTGTGTGCACTTGTACAAGGACTCTGCCACATGTAGCCTGTTCTCAGATGTGAAATTTAACATGATAAAACTTAAGATGTTGAAGTTTTACATTTTGCATGACTGCACTTGATTTTTTTTTTTTTTTTACAATACTTAGGATGCTTGTGACCAGTATCTACTTCCTTTAAAGGGTAGTGAGTTCCTAAAGAAGTATTAAAAGTACACTGTTTCCCCATTCTTTCTCTTTGTGCTACTATGGCTGGGGATCTTGTCTTTGGGGAATGGCAGCAATGTCACAGAGATCTATGACCTCTTAATAGGCCTTGGGAGGGGAAGGCGGGAATCATTCTACACTGTGCCTCAGGGCTTAGTTCCTTTAAACTTCAAGGAATTGGACTGGAACTCTTCACTCCTTCTTTCTTTCAGCTTTACCTTCGGGGGAAATTGATCGATTAGAGGTGATTATTCCACAAACTCTGAACCCTTTTCCCCTCTTTGTTCCAACTGGAGCTTCTCAAAGTTTAAAGGGATTGTGTCTCCTGGGTGAATTGTAGAATGAATTTAAGTAGATTATTGGGTAGAACCCTTTGAACACACATTAAAAGTGCTAAAAAATATATTTGGAACAGAAGGAAATATTTGAAGCCAAAGGATAAAGAAACATTTGTTTCAGTACTGATTATAATGTAATTATATGGGATATTTTTGAGCAAACGATTAGCTGTTAGACTGTAGAAGCATAGTAGTGCTTCACACCAAGAAAATAACGGGATCAGTGCAACAAAATAGACAAGTGTGCAAAATCCGGATGGTGCGAGACCCTAATGGGACCGAAGACATCCGCAAATGACTAGTTTTATATGTGTCCTCTATTAGGCACAGCAAGATTCTACTAATTGATGGCTTTTAGGTTTTTCTAACTTATTTGTTTAACAACAACAACAACAAGATAATATATAGGTCATTTTTTAATTTTGCATGCATGCATGCGTGATAGATTTGTCTTATGGACACTGTGGACCTCGTTTGAATTGTATCTATGACCGCATCAATTTAGTTTTTCCTTTAAAAAACTCCCAATTCTTCACCTCTACCTACCCACAGAGCAGTATTAGCTCCCCCTGGTGACTAAATAAAAGTGTAGACAAGAGTGATTGGGGTAATGAGTGTCATTAACTTTTTAATCTTTAAATGTATAATTAATATTAAGATGCATACAGTAGGCAGGAACACTGAACTGTTTTCCAAGTAAAAATTCTAATTAGTCCTGAGAAATGTCCATTTTCATATCAGTATCTACATAATGAAGGCTGGTCTACCTTATGTGGCTTTTCTTGGAGTTGTGCCCATTTTAATGACCCCAGAGCTCTTGGTTTTCCAACGTGGGAGATACTGGAACAGAGGGTAAATATTCAGATTGTCTGTACACTAGGAGCTCATTACAAACAGAGAAAGTAAAAGCAACTACCAATTTACCTATCTTTATCATTCTTACAAAAAAGACTTTGTATAAAAAAGGTCATCATTGTTAGAATGATTTAAAAAAATATATCCTTTTAGAAAAACACTGTTATACATTCAAGCACTAAGATATATATTTTTTTTGTTTTATCAAGAAAACATTTTTACGTTTAACTTATGAATTATTTAAGGTGTATATTTTTATTACTGAGGTTGACTTTCAGCTTAACTCATATAGTTTAATTTATAAAAAATTTCTCCATCATAATTAAATTATCAGGTTGACAGTTGAGAATGCTTTTGTAATCTTTTTGAAAAGGAATCTGTCTAATCTGTCATGGACTTACTGTTTCCTATATGTAATTTTATTTTCCATGCAAAGTATTTGCTTTTCACTTGTTTCATAATGGTTATCAGAAAGCAGTGTTCTGTGACTCTATGATCTGGTTTAATATTTTATATTAAATATTACATATGATCATGCATTCAAAAGGAAAGATTTAAAATTTTATCCGAGAGCTACTATTTGAATTGTTCTTTTGCTCCTCCTATTCTTCTGAATGTATTCTCCCTGTAATTTAACTCCACACCCCCCACACTCACTATTCTTTGGCTTCTCTTCCCTTCCCAAGACTTTATTTTTAGAGCGCGAGCCTTAGCCTCTAGGTTTGTATTTTCCTTTTGTTTTTCCCAGGTACCTGTGTATGTTGGAAAAAAGGATACAGTCTTCTAAATGTAACTGTTTCTTCTCAATACATGAGGTATCATCTTCTTTGGCTTGTGAAATCTACCGAAAACTTCTTTTGGATATTTTGTCATTCGACCTAGAGTGATGGCATGGTTATCAAGCAGCAGAGCTGAACACAGCCCCTTCTCCTCACCTGAGTTTCTCTCCCTCCCCTCAGTGCTTCCTTTCTCACGCGTGCTGCCTGCCCTTTGCAGTTCATTTGTCTGAGTCTTAACGAAAGAGCAAAGGACTTACTTTTGCATGTGAGTCACTCATAGGTAGAGCTTAAGTTAGTGCCTCACAACTAAATAGTGCAAAGCTTTCTTCTTGCAAATACTGGTTTAAAACGGACACATTTTTATTAATACAAATATTATTGTATTGATTAGATACTGCAGGATAATCAAAAGTATGTGGCATCATTTCTTGTTATACTAAGACCGTGCAGAGATAGTGAAATGAATAGCATGTCTCATAAGTCTGTTTTCCCAAATACTACTATGCATTTGTCAGGAGTATTCAGTTCAATAAATGTTTTTCAAGGTCTTACTCTTTGTCCAGTAAGTACTGGAAATACGGCGTCCAGGATGTTCTGGGAGAAAAATGGTTGAGAGTGGCTTGCTGAGCCCAACCTGGAGGTCTATGGATGGCTTCCTGGAGCACATGATGCTGTTAGCATTGAGAAAGAGTTAGCTAGGCGAAGAAAGGTAGGGAGGGGAACATTTCGGGCAGAGAAAAGAGAAAGAAGAATAAGGGAGAGAAAATAAACAGAATAACTACTTGGGCACCTTCGAATAAGAGGAAAAGTGCAAGAGAGGGAATTGGTGAGATAATATGAATGTATGAATTTCAAATGCTGTGTAATAAGTTACTCTAAAACTTTCTGACTTAAAAACCACAATCTTAAAGTTTATGGGGGTCAGGAATTTGGGAGCAGCTTACTTGGGAGATTCTGGCTCAGCCTCTCTGATAAGGTCAACGGGTTGGCCAGGGCTATAACCATCTGAATGCTTGAGTGGGGCTGGAGGATCCACTTCTGGGCTCAGTCACATAGCTGCTGATCGGACACCTCAGGTCTTCACCACATGGGCTTCTCTACAGGGTAGCTCATGATATGGCAGCCGACTTTCCTCAGAATGAGAACTCTGAGGAGAAGGAGAGGGAGAGGGAGGGATATGGAAGTTGCAATGCCTTTTATGACTTAATCTTGGGAGTGGCATACTATTAAGTCTGCCATATTCTATTATAGATCACACAGACTAACAGACTAATTCTGGTATGATACCCGAGAGAATTATTATACAAAGGCATCTATACCAGGAGGTGGGGATCTTTGGGGGCCATCTGGAAGGTTGGTTATTATAATGAACCAGGAAGGGAAAGTAGGGTCTGGTCATGGAGGGAGGGTGCTAAGCTAAGAACTTAAGTTTGATTCTCTGGCCTGTGCTTTTCATACTATTCTGAGGAATCCTGCAGGTATCAGCCAGGTAGGCATAGAAGTAGGGATTGAGTTAGTAGGAGTCTTGCATTCCCAGACCAGCCCAGGCTGGAATTCTTTTATGTACTAGATATTCCAGTAAGATTTTATTTGAATATTGAGTTTAGAAACTTAAGAATGTTTGATAATTACTGTTTCAGGCAGTGGGTAGCTATTGAAGGTTTTCTGCAGGGGAACATCTGTTCAGGTTGGATGGCATGTGGAGAGTAGATTAGAGAAGGAGTAGCAGCTCTTGTGATGGCACTGTTACGAAAAGATGGGGCCCAAGTCAGTGCAGTGGTCACAGGAGTGGAGAGGAGGCTCAAATTCAATAAATATTGAGAAGGTAAACATCATCCAGATGTACTGATTGATTCATTGTGGGACATAAGAACAAGGAAAAGATCTGGAACGAGCCCCACGTCTCTGAATTCCTCAGGTGCATTGGGTGACCATCGCCTGGCATCAGAGATGAGAAAGAAGCAGGTTAAGTGAGTTCACTTAAGCTCATGTTAAATTTGAGATACTTTTCTGGCTAAGTTGTTTAACATAGCAGTTGCGTATGTAGACCAGAAACCAAAGGTAGGCATCTGGCCACTTAGCATACTTCCTGTTTCCTTGGGTTGTGGTATAGTTTTCCCTTTGTCAATTATCTAAGTTTCTCCCCCAGCTTACCCCCATTTCAGTGACACTGTTTCTGATCCAGCTTCCCCCTCCCCCCATTTTAATAATGGAAAACCTCCTCCCTTAGGTTGGTTTCTACTCTCACTTCGGCTGCTGGATAGAAGGCCCCATACAGCTGGGGTTGTTCCAGAGAGCGGAAGGGACACCCTGAAAAAGCAAGACCTATAAAAGCTTTAAGGCTGACTAGTGTTCTTTTCTTTCGAGATGAGGAATTTTGACATCCAGGGTTTAATGCCTTATTGAAATCCAGCAAATGGATGCTAAGAAGGGTGTTTTATTCTCACAGGATTAGAGCAGTGGGTTTTCTTTTTAGAAATATATCCTAAGGTTCATCTCTATAGGAGAATCTTACTACTTAGGGATTGTCGGTTATGCCCACCAGCACCTCCCCCCACCCCACACAAAAAATTACCAGGCAGACTTAATTTTGTTATTCATTTTTTTTTTTTTTTTGGAATCTGTGGCTATCTCGTGAATCTTCACAGACTGCTTTTAGGCTTGATTTTTAGACTTGCAGTTCCCAATCATCTCCCTGAGCATTATTTTCATTAAAAATTCCATTAGCTTTAAAAAAATCAATGTAATCATTCAGTAGTAATTAATTCTTACCAATCTTTGAATGGAAAGATGAATTAACAAAACTTCAAGATGTTAAAATGAGTCAAAAGAGTTGTGTGGTTAATGGGACTAGTAGAGATGTCAGTATAATGGATAGAGGGGTGGGCTCTGGCAGCTGGCCAACCACAATGCAAATCTCACTTCTCCAGAAGCTAGCTGTGTGGCCTTAGGCACATAACTTACATTTTTAATCTAAAACTTCTTTATCTGTAAAGTGGGGGCAATAATAAAAAGGTAATAATATTGCCTGCCTCCTAGGGTTGTGTTGATTAAATGAGATAATAGATGTATCATTCCGGTAAGGTGCTTGGTACACAGTGAGTCCTCACTATGAACATAATTATTAGTATTAATGTTATCAAAGGTGGAAATGATTCCTTTAAGAATAACTCACACGAGTCAGATTCTAGATTTGGATGTCTTCCAGAATCCTGAGAGGTTTTGAAAGAGTTAGTATGAGTTAATACTTGGCGTTCAGTGTTAAATTCTCCCCCTTTTAAAATTCAAAAGGGAATAATATGTGATTGGTGTTGGGGGAAAGGGGCAGTTGGAAGAAATAAGAATTAGTTTAATTAAGCATGCTTATCAATATTCTAGTAAGACCTTAATGTGGAGATTTGTATAGAATAGAGAACATCGCATTTTGAGAATAAAGAAGAGAGGCCCTGTGTCTGTATAACATTTTATTCTAATTTTATTCTACACAAGATATTAAAAATTAAGTCCCTGACATAAACTTTTGGCCTGCACTCTGGTGCGTGTAACTGTAAGAAGACAGTTGTGCAATGGATAGCATTGAAAAATGTTGTGCTCATAGCTTATAGCTTATTTATTTATTTATTCCCATGCATCTTTTAGAATGTTTTAAAAATAATCCTCCCTGGTTTTGTGAATTACCTCAAAAATTATAAAATAATTAATTTTAGCTTAGTGCAATTAAAAATATTCATACCTTGTTGTCAGTAGGCATGTGTAAGCATCACAAAATCTGCCTAGCAGTCATAGCGATTCAGACGATTAGTGGTTTGGAAAATCATCTGGTCGAAGTGAGTTCTTTTAAATCTGGGAGACTCAGACTTTTGTTTTCTAGGAGACCAGAGCCTGAAGAAATGCATTTGTGCAACAAATGACCCTAAGATAGTTGACTTTTTCAGTGCACCAAATGTATGAAAGCAGCATACTTAATGTGTACATGTTAGTGAGTTTTTAGTATATTCACATTTTCTGCTATGCATTGTGAGGGTGCAAAGAAATACGAGTCACCAACCTGATGACAAAGGATCTTACTGTGCACTTGGGGAACAAAACACATGTACCTGAAAAAGTAATAGTGAATGCAGCCGTATATCATTAAATGCCAGAATTTCTAATATGAGCAGTAAGTTCCATAATGTTTATTTTTTTTATATTTATTTATTTTTGGGAGAGCATAAGCATGGAGGGGCAGAGAGATGGGGACAGAGGATGCAAAGAGGGCTTTGCGCCGACAGGCTGACAGCAGCAAGCCTGATGTGGGGCTCGAACTCAGGAATCATGAGATGATGACCTGAGCCGAAGTCGGATGCTCGACCAGCTGAGCCACCCAGGTGCCTCAAGTTCTGTAATGTTTAGAAAAGGGAGTGCTAAGTGTACAAGAGCTGGTAGGAGAGGCCTTGTGGAAATGACCACAGGTGAATACACCCAGGCAATTCACTAGGAAATGAATAGGAACAGGGATGGTCTGGGGTGTTAGGGCAAGATGAAGCATCTCAGGTAGGCAATTGTAGATGGATAAAGACTTTGAGTTAAAATTTTTGTACCTCAGCGATGAACCACGGGAATCTGCCCCCAAAACCAAGAACACACTTTACACACTGTATGTGAGCCAATTTGACAATAAATTATATTAAAAAAAATTTTTTTTTGTATCTCATCTAGAAAATAATGTCATAAGCAACAGCATTGTGTCACATCAAATTGCGCACTCCTGGAGTATTCAAGAGTTCAAGCAGAGTGCAGTGCATGTGAAAAGGGCTAAACAAAGTAACAAAAGAAAGTAACCCCGATGGAAGTTACTAACCAGGAAAAATATCTATTTCCATATTAGGTTGTCCTATGAGGAGTTTGAAAATCAAGTAGGGTAGAATCCGTGCACAATTGCTGAGAAGTGACTTGGGTTATGGAACCATTTTAAGAATACTCCTCTAAAATAGCTTAACCGGTCTGGACTATCATATGAAGTTTCTTAATTCATTAAAAATATATTGAGCCTGTCTCCAGGTGACTACATTTGATAGTAGGATCTTTTGCCTTAATGCTTTTGTTAAAATGTCATGAAGTGTCTTCAGACTTAATTTTCACTTAAGTTTTATTCTTATTATGCTATGAGCCTTTGGTGCTTATCAAATGTAAATTTTCTCCAGTGAAGGAAGAAATTACTAGCACAGCTATTAATAGATTAATGGAAAGTCTTATTGCTTCTTAAAATTTATATTTTCATGGTGATTGACAATCGCTAATTAGTTAATCCTCTGTCTGTGCTCATGAGGTAGGTCAATATTATCTCCATTATAAAATGAGAAGATTGAGAAATCAGAATCTTCAGTGATTTCCTCAACAACCTAGTTCTGTACTGACATGACAAAAATAAATTGAGTTTACTCTTACACATTTCTGGGTTTTTTGGTTTTTGTTTTTGTTTTTAGTTAGTGAAATATCTTTGGGTTGAACCGTTGATCACCGGAGACATCTTTTCCCTTCACTGTCCAACTAAAACGCCATTCACATCAAGTGGCTTAGACATCTAAGATTGAAAGTAGACTTTAGACAAATTCAAAAGCTATATGATTGTATGTAACAGAAAACCCCCAACTGACTGCAGCCTAAATTAGAAAGAAGTTTATTTCTTGCTTGTATGTGTGAATTCTGGAGCCAAGTCCAGAGCTAGTTTTCTTTGTTGGTGTTGTGCTTCTAGCCTGTGGCTGCTGTTGTCAAGTGGCCGTGCTGGCTGTTGGACTTCATGTCGTCATGACCAGTTGGAGGTTAGGAAAAGAGGGAAGGTGGAAAACCTCACAGGGCCTTTTTTTGTCTGAGTTGGTTCTTTTAAAAATTTTTTTTTTCAACGTTTTTTATTTATTTTTGGGACAGAGAGAGACAGAGCATGAACGGGGGAGGGGCAGAGAGAGAGAGGGAGACACAGAATCGGAAACAGGCTCCAGGCTCCGAGCCATCAGCCCAGAGCCTGACGCGGGGCTCGAACTCACGGACCGCGAGATCGTGACCTGGCTGAAGTCGGACGCTTAACCGACTGCGCCACCCAGGCGCCCCGAGTTGGTTCTTTTTAAACAGCCATCCAGTAAGTCCCACCCGTAATCCCACTCACATCTCAATGGAATGGAAGAGTGGATTTTGAGGTAGGTGACTGACATAGTCTCTCACACAAGTAGCCTTTTTGAATATTTGAATTTTGTGTTATTTTGTGTTGCTAGTGATATTTCTCTTTTCTGGTATCATGTATAATTTAGGGTCCTCACTACAACATAAGTGCCTTTCGAATTCCAACTATGGACAGAACCTTTTTCTCTGGTTGATAACCTACATTCTTTAATTGTTTCGCAGATAGCACATCTGATTTTCCAGCGGAGAAACTGTTTTCAAACCCAAGGCAGAGTTGCAGTCTGAGACTCTGTGCTTCGTCCACCTTGATTCTCTGTTTTGAATGTCAGTAGTCCTAGACAGAAAAATAAAGAAACTTACCTTTATTCGATCAGGAATGCTTAATGCAGCTAAGGCAGGCATGTAGAACCCTGGGGAATGTTTTCGGGGCCATGGTACAGCACATGGAACTTCTGTGTACCTGACCAACCTCAACACCATCCTGTTTCACCCTAGAAAGTATATTTTTCATGAAAGCAGCATACAGTGTGCGCCATTCTGTGTTTGTCCTGGCACATGGAGCTCAGTTAAATGAAAGGTATGTCACACACCTGTTTTTTGGATGAGATCTATCACCCAGGCATGACCAGCCTGCCACTGCTAGCTTGAGACATGGAACTGCCTAGATCATCTGCCATAGCTAAGCAACTGGTGTGAGACATGCCTTCTTCAGTGTATGTATGCTACATGCCTCCCAGGGCGGCCATGCACACTTCTCTCCCACCATTCTTCCTCTCCACGGCCCTTCCCCAGCATCTACAAGCAAACAGGTGGTATAAAAAATACACTAGATAACCTATACAAATGGAGGGACTGTGGAAGACAGAAGTTTTCCATTTGGCGTTGAACAGTCACGCAAGGTTAGAGCTAAAAAGACCATTAGAGTTCACCTGGTCCAACTACCTTTTTATGGTAAAGAAAACCCACTGTCCCCTAGCAATTTACTGGCCCTGCTACGACTTGGGACATTGAACTTCTGACTCCAAGTCCAGTGTTGGTTTTGCGATATGAATTATTTCATCAAAATGAAGTGCATGATGAATCACACCAAAAGCCATTACCCCAAAGCACATTCCGGGTCAGATGACTGCTCGTGGAAGTGCTAGTGTCCTTGCCTTCTTCAGGTGGGCACTTCTTACTCTATAAGTTGTACCAGATATTTATCTATAAGTAGATGGACTCTATAAACCTCCCTGCCTCCCTACCTCCATCTCATGAGTATTTCCCCAATCCCTAGCTGTTACCCCATTCTTTGGGAACGTGTGGAGAGAAAAGCCTGCTGGCCTCTGCTAAGGAGGACTCCCTCCCACTGAGGACTTGGACCAGCAACAGGAGGGCTGCCTGGTTTCCCCTGGATGGACAGGTCGTGAGCAGTTCTGGGTCACCATTTTGGCATGAAATGGGGCTCGGTGGCTCTCTCGGTGCCGTCCTTGGTGTTATTATGGAAGACACTTCTGTGTAGGGGGTGATGCTTGATGAGGCAGAAGTGATCAGCTGCCTGTCAAGGGTCTTCCATTGTAGATGGTTCTGTGTCTTTTGGGTGGAAGTTGCAGAAGGGCACTGTGCCCCTTTTCTCTTGGCTTCTCCTTTCTCTTTAGTTGTCAGACCACGTATTACCTGTGCTGCCCATGTTCTTGTCAGTTTCCCTGCTCCACTGGATATTTTTAGATTCCTCTAACCCTGTATGAGACCCCCTTCCAATTTTTAATAAATCTCCAATGTGCCCCTTGTGGATATCTGAGAAACTCCATAAAACCGGGTGTAGATATAATGGAAGAAAAAGTAAGTTCCAGCTGCCAGTGGCTCATGTTTGCTAATTGGAAAAGTTATGGGTGCTTTCAAAATAAAAACAAGTTTATAGACATTCTTTGCAGTATAGCTGTTACATTTTTAGAGAATTAAAAAGTAGGCTGTGTCTTAGTAACCCTTATCCACTGTTGTGCTTGCGATGCTCAGGAGAGACCTAAGTGTCTCTCACTATTGTTTGATGCCTTCCAATTATTAATATGTTTACATCTTTAAGTCGGAAAATACTTGAAGAATCAAAGAGAAGAGGAAAGCAGAAAGTTTTCAATGTAAGGAGCATATATCTTTTTTATATATTTGCTGGAATTAAAGTTAAATATTTATAAATGTTTCTGAGGAACTTTAATGTTTTTATTATATTTTTATTATAACGTTCCAAGTTTGCAATAGCTCCTTCCTTTAAATTTGGTTTGGTGAGATTTTTATGATCTTTCTAATACATCCAAAACTTAAAAAAAAATTATGTTTGTTTATTTTGGGAGAGAGAAAGAGAGAGAGAGAGAGAGACAGATCACAAGCGGAGGAAGGGCAGAGAGAGGGAGACACAGAATCAAAAGCAGCCTCCAGGCTCTGAGCTGTCAGCACAGAGCGTGACACGGGGATGGAACTCATGAACTGGGAGATCATGACCTGAGCCAAAGCCGGGTGCTCAGCTGACTGAGCCACCCAGGCATCGCTCAAAACTTTTTTTTAAGGTTTATTTATTTTGAGAGAGAGAGACTGTGTGAGTGAGCGTGGGAGAGGGGCAGAGAGAGAGGGAGACAGAAGATCCCAAGAAGGCTCCATGTTGTTAGTGCACAGCCTGATGCAGGGTTTGAACTCACAAACTATGAGATCATGACCCGAGCTGAAGTTGGAGGCTGAGCTGAAATAGGAGGCTCGACTGACTGAGCCACCCAGGTGCCCCCAAACCTTTTAATAATAGATGTAAAGATGTACCAAAATGAGAATATTCTCTTGTTTATACACTATTAGATCAAAATATTTATTTTCAAAATAACCATTCCTATTATATTTCCATATGATATGTGTATGTGTTTGTTTAAATCAGCTTATCATTATATTGATAAAATAAAATACAGAATTTTTTAGTTAATTATTTAATTAATTTTTTAGTTAATTATTACTGGATAATGAAGCATCACAAAAATTAGTGACTTAAAAATGATAATAGTTTAGGGGCATCTGGGTGGCTCGTACTCTTGGGTTCAGCTCAGGTCATTATCTCACAGTTTTGTGAGTTTGGGCCCTGTGTGGGGCTCTGCTCCGGCAGCTCGGAGCCTGCTTGGGATTCTCTCTCTCTGCCCCTCCTCTGCTCGCACTGTCTCTGTTTCTCTCAAAATAAATAAATAAACTTAAAAAAATGATAACAACTTATGACTTTTCACGAATCTTTGGGTTGTCTACTGCTTTTCGTGAGGTTGACCTGGAGGTCTTACCTGGCTGGTGCTGACTACGCCTGGGAGCTCAGCTGAGGCTTGGTTGAACCTTGGTTGTCTTTCTGGTAGGCCTTTCCACGTGGTGGCTTCGGTTGCTCATGGCATGGGTCTGCCTTCCAAGGAGTGCCCCAAGGTCTAGGTTGCAGTATCTTAATGCCCAGGCTCAGAAATAACCCAGTGTTACTTCCATTGTATTCTGTTGGTTACAGTTAAGTTCCGAGTCCAGCGCAGATTCAAGTGGAAGGGAAATAAACTCTACTCTTTGATGATGAAGTAGGAAGGTCACACACACTGCAAGAGAGCATGTGGGACGGGAGTTATTGTCTGTGGCCATCTTGGGAAGTACAGTCTTCTGCAGAAATCCAAGTCCTTCTGATTACCATTTCTTTGCTTCCAAGTCTGTTCTGCTATTGTAATTGATCTGATGCTACTAAGTGGAAATAGGAAGCAAGAATTTACTGTAGCTTTTTTGTTGCCTCGTAGCATTGGTCATTAAAGTCCTAATCCTACTCTCATCTGTCATTAAGAATCCTTATTTATTAGAGAAGCATTAGTCAAATACAGTGGTTTCTCACTCTGACCAGTATCGGGCAGTTGCTTCATGAAAACCTTAGTGTTTTTCCCCATCCTGTTTTAGAGCCTCTTAGGAGTAGAACACAGCACAGTAATTGAGTGCTGTCTCAAGTATTTGTTTCTCAATGAGAGTACTACAGAGTTCCCATCATTTTGAAATTTCTGATTCTGTGTTCAGAATTCCTGTTATTTTTCGTAACTTATCTCCGTGGTCTGTAGAAAATGTTTATTTGAGATCATCTTTTTGTTGTTTGCTTTTACCTTACTCACTGTCCTTCTTCGCTACCTCCCTTGTTGGACTTGTTGCACACATACATTTGAAGCAGCTTAGTTTTTGTTTTGTGCAGTTACAACTTCATATTCTGTATGGCTTCCTACCCAGACCTCACATGGGCCAAGTCCTGGTCTATGCGAGGCAGAGGAAAACGGACTTTTCCTGATAGGGATGAGTCAGTTTCCTTCTGCATCAAGATGTTTACACATGGGGACAGATGCAGAGGATGACAACTCTGAGTCATGTGACTGCTAGATTGTTTTTCTTTGCTGGATTTCCACGTGGGAAGTGGTGGGAGCTAGAACTTTGCGGCCGCTGCGCCCAGGATGTCCGCTGTCCAAGGTGTATCCACATTTGTGGTCTGGTCACTTGGCCGGGAGCCAACTCTGCATTGTTTAGGGCATGCTTATTCTTTAGAAGAGCGACGTGATCCTGCATCTAGAGTGAAACTTTAGACTGATTTAATTTCACTCAGTGAAGCCACACGTGTGTTATAGTTACTACCTATGAATTGCTTTCCATCTTTGCACCATGATTTAAGTAGTTATTCCCTTCTTTGTGTTTTTTTTTAACCTACTAAGTCTAATATCTTGCCTTTCATGGTGGTTATTATTCCTAGAAGTATAACAGACAATCCCTAGGGTGGTGTAGGATCAAGGAAAATTATATAATGTACCACTCTGATCACCCATTTAAAAAATGTGAAACATGGTGGGGGGCACAAAATGCCTAGGGATATAGAGACTTGTAGAGGGTGGTTGCTTCACTTTCTCTTGTGACAGACAGGTAAACAGAAAGGATGTATAGAGTAATTGCATCTCTTTATTTGAGACTTAGATTTGCTTTAACAACAGCAACAGGAGAGAGAGGTGCCCGGAGGGGCCTAAAGTCTAATCTCAAATGTACTCCAACCCAGTCCACATGCCAAAACACAGGCAGAAAGTGTCTGAGATGGTCTGGCGGTGTGATTGGCCCCAAGTTCATTAACTGGTAGAGGTCTTTGACTAGGACATCATTTAGAAGAACTGACAGGTAGAATTGGAGATACAGGCTTTTATAAACTTTCTATTTCTTTGTGTGATTATACACATTTTTTCCTCTGTGATTTAAATGAAAATCACGACTAATCCATGCTTTCTGATGATAATAATGGTAAATAAGATAAGGAATTTTTCAAAACAGTGAAAAGACAAAACATTGCCATATTTTCATCCAGAGTGAGTGAATGACTGAATGTGTTACCCCTAGCCCATGTGGTTACATGTGGGTCTTCAGTAAATGGTGAATGAATGAATGAATGAATGAATTTGTGAATGACTCAATCAAAAAAATCTAAGAATAGGAAAAATTTCTACTCTAGGATTTCTACTAAGGATTTATGGAGATTGTTATAATAAAAAAAAGAAATGTCTGAAAACCATCTAAATCTTCTTCTTGCAGGAAAAAAAGAATAAATATATGAATGTTTAAAAACAGAACTTTTTTCTCCTCAGAACTGGTGGAGAAATGCAGTTTCCCTCAAGGACCCATGGTCTGTGTCTATTCTATGATGGCAGTATAGCAAAATGGGTGTTCTATTTAGGCAGAACTTCCAGAGTATTGCAATATTACCATATTCTTAAGTCATAGTGTGTTCAGTAATATTTACATTCATGCTCTGTATTGTCTAGTGGCAAATTATCTTATAGTCAGATATTTTCAAAACAATCCAACAATGATTTTTAAAAATATCTTAATGAGACTAAATAAATATAGCACAAAGGATTTGATAAGAATTTGCATGAGTTTGTTATAGCTTGAATATTGCAAATTGATGTGCAAGCTGTCCATCTGATTAGCCCATACTTGCGCTGGTGTCTCTGTTAGCAAAAATGGATTACAAAGTATAAATGCCAGGTATTTATGCTTATTCTATTTAGTATCTTCATTAGTTTCTTGACTTCAATTTAGTATGTTCTAGATGTTTTGAAGAAGTACCTATTGTAAAGAATGTGGGTCTTATTTTGTGCTCCATTTTAATTCTTTATGTATCTATCAGTTTTGATAATATGGGGGAAACAAAGATATATAAAAAAAAAATGGCTGCTACTTTTAAGCCTATATAATCTATGAGGTGACCCTACACACACATAAAAGAAGTACAGAAAAACATAAGACATTCTTGTCTCATTCACTTAATGATTACTGAGCATGAGCTATGTGCCAGGCATGATTTCTTATACTGAGGGTAGAGCCTTGAACAAGAAAGGAAAGGTTTCTGCTTCCTGGGAACTTATGGTTTAGCGATTATGATTATGATTAAGCACAACAAAGTATAAAGAGATACATCCTAGAGAATATAATTAAGCATCAAAGTGTATAGTCAAGTCATGAGAGATTACTGGGGTTTGCCATGTTCCGGGAAGGCCTAATTCGTGGCAAGGGAGACTTGAACTTGACCTTGAGGAAAAGAAGGTATTTGCAGAGATGGAGAGGAAGTTAGACATGTACTTCAATGTAAACATCCCCCAGTGTGATCTTAGAAGGTCAAAACACTCTTCTAAGGAAGAGTGTTTGTTCAAGGAAAATTCTCTGTTCCTCTTTCCTGTTCCATATGCACCCCACTAACTTCCTGAGGTTTAAAATCTCAAGACCATTGGCAATGGAGTTCTATTTAGAATGAAGTATGAGTATTTTTTGGAGAAATAGATAATCTCAGATCTCAAATTTATAACAAGTCTAGGCAAATGGTATATATGTGATTTGCATACATGAAATTGATGCTCAAAATGTGGAAAACTGTCTCCATATAGAAGGACTCAAGTGTAATTTATAGTATTACTGTATAAAATACTATTTATAGAGGAGAGGGGAGTAGTGGCAGCTAGCAACAATTTCTTTTTGAAGAATTATACTTTTTGTACCTAGTGGTCCTATGAAGTGGGATAGTATTGCCAGTATTGCACGGTCTGTTTTGTAAGAGTAAAGGGGATAAGAAGGATTAAAATAAAGAATATAATTTTTTTTAAGTTTTTTAATGTTTATTTATTTTTGAGAGAGACAGAGACAGAATGCGAGTGGGTTAGGGGCAGAGAGAGAGGGAGACACAGAATCCGAAGCAGGCTCTAGGCTCCGAGCCCGACACGGGCACAGAACCCGATGCGGGGCTCGAACTCACGGACTATGAGATCATGACCTGAGCCGAAGTTGGACGCTCAACCGACTGAGCCACCCAGGCGCCCCAAGAATATAATTTTTTTAAATTTTTTTTTAATGTTTATTTATTTTTGAGACAGAGAGAGACAGAGCATGAATGGTGGAGGGTCAGAGAGAGAGGGAGACACAGAATCTGAAACAGTCTCCAGGCTCTGCACTGTCAGCACAGAGCCCGACGCAGGGCTTGAACTCACGGACGTGAGATCATGACCTGGGCCGAAGTCGGATGCTTAACCGACTGAGCCACCCAGGCGCCCCCCAAGAATATAATTTTTAAATCAGAAGTTCTAAAATCAATTAGGGCCATTGAGAGACAAAGACAAAACAGAGATTAGAAGGGCATAACTTCAGCTATTTTCATGTTGTCTGTGCAGTGCTTTAAACCAAGATAATAAGAGTGTGATGAAAGTATAATTTCTTGGGCAGTATACCCACCAACTTGGCAAAAAGTGTGACAGTTCTAAGTGTTGACAAGGATCTGAAGTAATGGGGAATTTCAGACCCTGCCGGTGAGAGTGTAAATTGGCAGAACAGCTTTGGAAAAATGGTTTGACATTATCCAGTAAATTCGAAGATATGTCAGATTTATGGCTCAGCAATCCCACTTTTCCATACCCCAGAACAACTCATGCCTATGGAAGACATGGACAAAGAACATTCAGAGCAACATCGTGTATAATAGTCAAAACTGGAAACAACCCAAATGTCCGACAAATGGAATGGATAAATCGTGGATATTCAAATAATGGAATACATCAGCAAGAAAAATGAGTGAAGTGTGGCTACAGTCATCAAGAGGAATAAGCCCTGCAAACTTAGAGTGACTCAAGATGCAAGACATAAAAGAATCCATTCACATGGAGTTCAAAACTAGGCAAAACTAAAGTGTATGGTTTAGGGTTGTTAACAAAGACGGGATGATGATAACTGTCACAAAAGTCAGTTTTGTTGTTGCCTTAGGGTAGAGACAACCGTTGATGATGGGGAGGGTCATATGGGATTTTTAGGTGCTGGCAGTATTCTCATTCTTATCTAGATAACAGTTTCATGAGTGCTAGTTGTAATTATTAATTACACTTTTTCTGCACTTTTAGGTAAATATGCATAGTGCATCTTTTTTTCAAAGAACTTTATGTGAAAGAGAAAAGGGTGTCAGAGATAGCGGTATAGAAAGATTTATGTATAAACCTGCATCTCAAGATACAAGGTAATTCTGCAAGAATTGTAGATAGCTTTGCCACCACCTAAGTCCATTTTTGTTACTTGCACATGGTAAAAAGATCGTTTGCTACTAGTCTAATAATTAGAAAATAATAAATGAAGAGTCATAGAAAAAGAGATCCTAGGCCTTTAGAATCGAATTTGATAACTAATTTGTAGCATGATTATTGGGCCATGCTTTATGCATCTTTATTGCTTGACGCTATCTCTTGAATCATACCTAGAAGCGGATTGACCAGAGGATCAGCAGAAAATTAACAGTAAGGAGAAAATGAGAATACTCATCTAAAGAAACCAAAGAATTTTGATCGCTGTTATTATTTTAAAATCATCTGTGAATTCCTCTTTAAGGGAAACCCTTAATAGTACCCCAGCAGTAACAGCATTGCAGAGTATTATCCAGTAATGAAAGAGAATGTTAATAAAATCATTTCTTTTTTATGTTGATATGGATCAAAGTTGCAACTTCAAAATACCAATGATAAAAATGAACGTTTTAAGATTCTAGGTTACTGCTTACTAAGGATAATATTCATTAGCTGGAGTTCACTTCTCACGCTCTGGATTAAAGAAATTATTTGCAAGCAAACAAGAAAAAGTCATCTTTAATTTGCTAATCATAAGGCCTTACTTTTTTTAAAAAAATGCCTTAAAAATGGATATTTAATTTAAATTGTGTGACAGTCATAAAAAAAATCCTCTGGTTGAGGCTTTGGAGAGATGGCTTGAAAGCGGTATTGTATGTGAGGAACTGTGAAAGCCCCATTTGCTAAAAGCAAATTTCCAAATTGATTTATTTTCTAGATAAAGCCATACAATACTATTTAAATACCTGAAATATAAAAAAGAATACTAATAAAACAGCCAAATATTCCACTGTAGAGCATAAAATCTCCAAGTGTTGTGAAGAGTATCATAAATACCTATCCTAAGAAGCTCAATTAAAGTTCGGAAATAATAATTTTGTTGTTAAATCTCTAAAGAGCAGCAATAGTGAGATCACCTTGAGGTAGAATCCAGAAAAGCTAGTTTTAAATATTGTACTCCTGGAGCAATGATTGATTGATTCTCTAGTGTAAATTTCTTGGTAATGTCTGCTTAGAGACCTCTAAGAAATTAAGGAATGTGTGTGTATGTGTGTGCGTGTGTGTGTACGTGCAAGAAAATCTGTTCGTGCAGCAACAACCCTTTCTGGAGCCCTCATCTAGGTAGAAGTTACAGGACTGTTTGCCAATCATCTCTATGTGTTGGACGATAGCTCATGGTAAGGACTGGAATTGGACGTATGTTTTTTTTCCCTTTAATTATTGATTAAAATGATCACTTAGCAACAGTGTATCCCGAGCTTTTTCATTGTGTTATGTCCTGCCATCTCCCCTGCCTGATTTATGTACCTTAAATTGCAGGAATGAAAATAATGACTTAGAAATAAAAGGAAAAATACATGAAGGGAAACCATTGGGCACAAGACTTAGAAAGTGACCTTGGAGATCATTTGATACAGCAGATTCCAACCATGCTTTGGGAGCTCTGGGAATTCCAACCGTTTGGGAAGGAGAGAAGGGTGGAGCTGGGTCTGGGAGGCTGGACCCCCGAGCCTCCTCGGCTTCATATTGGGTGGTTTTGTCTGTTTTACTTATCTTGGACCTTCCACTTAAAATTTGAATGAGTACAAATTGTTTGAAAGTCCCTGCTTTGAGCGTGATGCCACCACCTCCTGCTTTCACCTTTGAGTAAGTGGGGCCCCAGTGAAGCTGTGGCTTCGTCAAGATTTCGTGGCTGGTAGTGGCAGAAACAAGAACAGAAGCCATATTTTCATGTCCACTGGGGCTGTTTCCCTGCTGACCTGAATAACATTCTGCCTCCTCAGTACCAGTACGCATCAACTACATACTCTATTGCTTAATGATAGTACATTATTTAAAATCATTAATACCCACTTCTCTGTACCTGTGCATAAGCCAGTGCATAAGTCAGTCATAAGGGACATAAAAGGAGATACAATTAGGGATGATGTTATAAGAAAGCTGTGGGGAGCTTTTAAAAATGCCATTGTCAGAGAGAGTTTGTTGGAAGGGTTTTGTGTGTGTGTGTGTGTGTGTGTGTGTGTGTATGCTCCATTATTGTGCCTGACATGAAGGCATTTTGTCTCAGATATAAGACTATTGATGTTGTGCAGATTGGTTACCAAGAGGCCTGGATCTCAAAACACCATGAAGTGAGATGAGAAATATTTTCATTGTAAATATATGAGATTCACCAGAATAGAGTGTCTGACATCTAAGGAGGTATCTTAGTTTTATAAGATGCAGCAAACAATGGGAAACTGGTAGGTGACATACATAAATGTTGGTAGACATGCTCTTCTTTCTGACTTAGTTCAAGCCAAAGATCTTCTCTTCATTCTTCCAGAGAAATATGTGGCAGTTTAAGAAAATAGCCTTATATGACACTACTTTTTCCTCTACATGGATTTTGTTTTTCTTTTCTTTCTTTTGATTCCTCCTTTTAGTGTATAGTAAATGAGTGCATATTATGTTCTAGATAGTAACAGGTACTAAAATCCTTCTGGTATCCAAAAAAGTTGAAACAGTGATTTTTGTTTTTCTTGATGCAGTGACTGGATCTTCCAAGTCACTGGGATAAAAATGTTTTTAATCTCAACAACTTTTCAAGCGCAGTTGCATCTAGAGAAGGTATTGATTATTATTTTCTGGAAACTCAAAAATTCTACTCCTTTCTTCAGTTTTCTTGATTGAAAAATGGAAATACCACTTGCAGATATGTGTTGTGTAACTAATCGCTAATATAGCATGGCCACAGTTTTGCAGTAAGAGTGGCGGACATCCACCAAGAGTGGAATTTTCTGTGGGTGTTGTGTTGACTCACAGATCCTTGCGTATTTGAAGGCAAAAACTCAGAGGGCTGACCTGTATTTCTCCTGGTGGAAGGTGAGCCTTCTAATTCTTCAACTAACTGCTTACCATGAAATTCCGCTTTCTCAGAATTAACTCTAAATTATTGTAATCTGATGTCTGAAGCTCAAATTCATAATTTCCCTACTTTTACTTATGAATGGCCACACCAGGGAATATGGTTAAATAAGATGGCCGCACTCAAGCATTCCATATGGGAACATGGGAAGGCTTTCCTAAGCCAAAATGCTGATATGACACATTTATTCATTTTGTTGCATTTAATTGATATCTTTTAAAAATGAGTGTGGGAATGCTTACTTTAATGAAATGTTCGCACTTTCGTGTGTTTTCACTTTTGAGGGTAAAAATAGAGGAATTGATACCAGCAATGGACAACTTTCAATGAGAAGAATTTCACCGAGGTTTTATTTACGGCTAAATGTGAAGGAAAGAACCTAGATTTCTTACCATTCAATTATGTCTTGAATAGAATTCTACAGTGGAGCTCCAACATTTGGCAGGGTTATTAATAGTTGTAGTAATGTGACTAATGTTGTCCCTTTTGTCACGGCAGTTCCCTGACTGGCCTTTCCTCAGGCATACCGCAAAGCTGTATGTTTCATCTAAATCGAGTGTTGAGTATCATAAACAAAATGGAGTACAGTGATGGAAATAAATTCCTTTATGTATTCATTCATTCCTCCCTTCATTCAAGAATATGGCCTACTGTGCATCAGACACCAAACTCAGTAGAAATCGCTCTAGTTAAAATCTGGTAGCAAACAGTGGTATTTGCACCTCCCTGGGTCTACACATTTGCAGACTGTACTCTGGGCTCCCAGCGAGGGGCCCAGGAATAAGAGCAGAGAATGCGTATTTCACAGGTGTTAGTGCTTGGAATGATTGATGAAATTTAAATTTGGAATCAAACACCAGCTTTCTAAGGTGTTCATAATCATCTGGATAGTCTGATATTAACTCTTGTAAGTCCATTTTGGGGAGCACAGAATAGACTCTTCCTTTCAGAAGGCCAGCAGCTAGGCCAGGGTGTTCTGAATTTTGAGCTGCAGTTCATCTTGATATTATTACTAATCAAAGCACCTTCTTCAGTCATTGTGGATGCTTATAAACTGCAGACTGCATGCAGTTCATGAATTTGGCTGCTTTTCCATAGCTGCTATGAAAATTGCAAACAAAATTGCTTTTCATTTTGCTTTGACAGGCAGTTTTAATTTTATTCATCATTTTAGCAAATTGTATAACATTTCAGTTGTTTGCAGCATTGCCTTTGTCTTTTTGTGCACTATATTTATGCTGAAAATATGAAAACAACAATAAAGAAGAGACCAATAATAGCATCTTGTAGTAAAAAGGGCTTATTAAAAGGATATTTTCTGCCTGGGTGAAAAACTTCCTTGAACATGTCATAAATAGTTTATAACACACAGAGCTACACTTTTATTGTCTGTACAAGTTGATTGTCTAGCTAGCCACATTTTTAAAATTAAAAAATAATTTTCCCCCAAGTTTGAATTTATGGTCTGTTTAGCCAGACCTCGTCACAGCTTAATTAGACAATGACTATCTTTTTTGAAGTCCTCAGAAGGATTCAGCAAATCTTGGACGCACAAGGGAGTTGGGGGGAACTGGGGAGTGTGCTGGCCGGGGAAAGATGGGGGAAGCTCAGAAGGATTTATCTGGTAACCAAGTGTGTCCATTTTCATTTTGTAGAAAAATTACTAATACCATAGCAGCCATTGGTTGGTTTTATTACGTGCTTCCCGAGCTCCTCATTGTAGTTTCAGCTACATGAGGAGCACTGCAAGCATGCAATAAAAACAGCAGACTTCGTGCTTGCCTTATGCATTGATGTCTCTTGCACAAGGCAAGTTCTGTTCAAATAATCACCGAGGGCTGGTGGCATACTCTCTAACCTTGAATTTGAAGGCATTGGAGAGGGAGGGGACTCTTTTCTGCCAGAGGCTTAAAAGAAAATAATGTTTATTCACAATACTTTTTAGGACATAAAGACTTTTATTTAAGATTTCCAAGATTGCTGGTAAGGATGATTCATAACCGAAGTCCAGTTTTCCTTAGGGATTAACCACCACGGTTTGTTTTTTGTTTTTCTAGCATAGCAACTGAATTTCATCATTCATTTTGTCATTTAGCAATAGAAGACAACTTCACCAAAGAAGCTCACAGTACGAGTAAAATTGGAAGTAAATGGAAGCCATATGTTGTTGCTGTAATTCCAAGGTTAAAAAAAGCTATAGTTTTGGCTATTGCCTTTTATTCTAAGTAGAAGGAAGGTAAAGAATGCTTTTCTTATCAATAGCGGTACGGTTTTAAAAAACACAGTTGTTTATTTTGTTAATGGCAGTAGGAAGAGCCTATGACCAAAGTGTTCAGAGCAAGGCTGATGTCTGGCAGTAATCCATTTCTTAACTTATGTACAACTGTGGAGTTATTAATGCTAGTCAGGTTATGTGCAAGGATTCAGGAAAATTCTTTATTCCTCATTGACTCCTGACAGTTATTGTACCTAGGAACTGGGTAACGTGTTCTGAAGTGAGCAATTATGGAAATGTTTACTTCACTGGCTGCATGTAAATGTGTGCAGAGAATGTACCAGAATTTTTCCTTGGGGGTATTTAATTCTCTCCAGGGCAATGAAAATCAAATGATTTCTTTTTTTTTTTTTCAAAGCTGGGTTTTTTTTTTTTTTAAGTGTTATAATGCAGCTGAATAATGATGAATGCAGTAGAGGAAAAGGAGAGAGGGAGAGAAAAGAGGAAGGGCGAAGAGTGAGCTACCAACGGATCTGGAAAACAAATTTCACTATGGCAGCTAAAACCCATAGGAAAGAGTTGAGGGTGGGGGTGGACAGAAGGCTAGCACGGTGAGAGACTCAAGTTTGCTGGGGAGATGATGGAAAATGAGTACTCTGATATTCTGCGGTAGTACAGCGGTGCTTGTAATACATTTATCTTTGTAAGAACTTAAGCAATTGGCTCAGTATTGTTCACATCGAAGGGTATCACATTTGCTTGTTAATTAAATGCAGTATCAGTGCTTACTGTCCCTGAACAGTTGGGGGAAAAATCCAAATATGTATGCAGAGTTATGAAATTTCTGTGCATGCAAATGGATTTTGTACAAATCACAACCAGATTATTAATGTTACACAGTAGAGGTCTCTTCTTCCTCTGTTTCTTCTTTTCCCATTCTCTGCCAGTTTACAGGTCTTCCTATTGAGAGGCATTTTTCAGTATTCTTTCTTTTGTGAGAGGAAAAGAAAATCAGGGGAATTAAGAGATTTAATGTGAATCAGAATGAGATGTTTTCAGCACAGTGACATTTCTACAGCAAATGAGTTTCTGTGAAAGTCCATTATAGAGAGCTCCAAGCAGGTGGAATCAGACAAGAAGTTGGATACCTGCGTGTGAATCTCAAGTCACATAGCACTTGGAGGAAACTGACTTCAGTTTAACGCTCTTTCGGAGCACAATCACTAGTTGAACCAAAGTAATTTTTTAAAATTTCCTGCAGATATTTTTTTACAGTAGTGAAAGTAAATATTAGTTTAAATTGGCCTCTGTGGTCATATGCCTGTCATTAGAATAGAGTTAGATTACATTAATAAGAAGTGGTTGCTGACCTTTACACTCTTTTTTTTTTTTTTTCCTTCCTGAATTTCTCCTGAATTTCCTAAGGAGGGGTTTCATAAAAAGGGTTTTTATGTCTTGCAGAAAATTGAGTTTTGTAGACATTACCTAACTCTTGATTTGTCACACTGGGATCAATAACATTTCGCTGCTCTTAAACACACAGAATCACAGGGGACACATAATGTTTTTTATAAGTGCAGTAAAGTTAACGTGTTGTTGAAACAAACACTCCTCTGACAGTCCTGTAATAAGTACACTCTGAAACTAGCAAATTATCTGTAATACTAGGAAAGGCAGGAAGAGCGCTTAAGAGTACAATGTGTACGTTGTTGGCATTAGGCACTGCAAGAATAAGAAATTAGGATTCGCTGCTCTGTCTTCAGTTGCACGTCAGGATGATTACGGAGAGTCAGTGTTCTCAGAAGAGGAGCCGACCAGGCCTCCCCAGGAGTGTTTCTTGAGGCCACATTTTGACCAAGTTTGCTTGGTATGTTTGGTCTCTTTGTTCTTGGAGGATATTCTGTATTAGTTACACAGAAAAAGCCCTTCCCTTACAGCAAAGAAGGTATTTTAAGCGAGATAAGAAAAATGGGCCATTTTCTACTCCTCTCCCCAAAGTACATGCCTGGTCCATCAATTTTCTTTTGGAATACTCACTGATATTCTAAAGATGTCTTCAGCAAATGTAAGTCCCATATGATGTAATTTGCAAAAGATACTTGGAATTGAAATCACCCTTGTATGTGCTTTCATTTCCTCAGTCCTGGGAATCCGAGGGGCTCGTGTTAGACTAGAAGAGGTGGGCACACGTTTAACCGCTGAGATGCCGCAGGGCCCCGCGCTGCTGCCTCTGCGTCCAGAGCGCCCCACCCCCTCCGGTGCCACCACGCTCCCCAGGCCCCTCTTCAGGCCTCCACATCCCCGTTTTCTTTCCCCTTATGGTATTTAGTCGCCACTCAGATTCTGCTTGAAGAATAGGCAAACGCTAGGTTATTTCTACTGTCTGAGAGATGCTAGAAGATGTGGCTGATTCATGAATGACCTTTGTTTTGTTTTCCAAAAAATAAAAAATAAAAAATAAAATTATTTTTCTCCCTAGGAGTATAATGGTAGGCACGATTGGAAATCTGTTTAGATGGAGAAGAATGGGTGTTTTGTTGGTAACAGACAGTGGCCCTCCTCCGTGCGCCGTGGTAGGTAGGGGCTGGGAGCCGCCAAGGCTGCCGCACAGACCTTGTCATTTTGCACAAGCTGGTGCTGTGTCTCCTCTGCCACTTTGCAGAGAATGTAGTTTTATGTTCATTTAATAATTATCCATTTTGGTTGTACTTGTCGGGGAGAGCTTCTTGAGCCGCATCAGTTTTTCAGAGAAGCACCACTCAAGCTCTTGTGCTGAAAATGTTTTTCCTTCCCTCCCTTCACTTCATCCCACTCTTCCCCTTATCGACGCTCTCATCAGTGCCACAGCTCGTCAGTATTCCACTCCTGTCCTTTGTGAAGTGATTTTGCCCAGACACGTCTGGCTCAGGGTGAAGTGCCCTCCCCTGAGAGCGCGCACTGCAGCCCCAGGTCGCCAGCACCATGAATACATTATTATCCCAATTTCCATCCTGTTGCCACGGCAGCACTTTTGGAGCTGCTGGGTTATTAAGTCGTACATCACTAATACCCTGATATGAGCAGAAGTTGGATTTAATATCGGCCTTTGATCAGATTACCTCCCAACAGTCAGCTGTCATTAGAAAATTCCTTTGCTCATTATACCCTCAGAGCTCTGGCTTGTGTAGCAAAAGGGTGGCAGGCCTGATACATGGAGGCAATTTCAAGCCTGGGCCTTGCACTGTACACTTAATTTATTTTCTGACCTTTTTGTGATTTGGGGAGATTCTGCACAGCCGCGTGTGAGCATGCGTGTGTGAGCGTGTGTGCGTGCGTGTGCGTGTGTGTGTGTGTGTGTGTGTGTGTCAAGTGCGACTACAAAATCTACCTGTAGTTTTGTAGGTGGTGGATCGAGGTATGTGTGAAGGGTGGTTGTCTTTTGCCAAGTGATACTGTACTTTGTTGGAAAGTGTCTGTTTTCTGCCTGTCCTCGGGTAATGTATAAAACATGGTGCTTCAGGTAGAGATGAAGGGTAAACTGATGTCCCCCTAAATGGCCAGCCTGTGTATGCACCTAACACTTCACTGAGCAATCTGTCAACATGTCAGCAACACATGTTTTATAAAAAGCCTCCAGTGGGAGCAAAGGCTCCTGCCAGGGCTTAGGAAATGCTTTGAATTCAGCAGATTTCTATTGCTGGAGTCCCCCGAGGTTCCTTTTACAATGCCTACATTTCAGAAATTTGAACTTGGGACCCTTAGGGGGTTCTCTCCGAATGCCTGAAAATGTAGAGTTATATTGTTGCGTGTCCCCAAGCGGTCTTTACTAATACCTGAATTCGGAGAAGCTGGAAATTACAGAGCTCCCCAGGGGGAGCTTTATCCACACCAGGAAGAAGAGAATAACTCTGCAGGGAGATTGCTTAATGCATTGCTGAAATAAAAGAATTTGAGAGAGATGGGTTGAAGTGTTTTTTTTTTTTTTTTCTTTTTCTGGCCACTCCTTCAGCTTAGCTAAGTCCTTAAAGACAAAGTCAGGGTAAGGAAGCAGCTGGGCTCTTTTTAATGAAATTTTAGATGTGGCTTTTGAAATAGTCAGATGCCTGATGCCTCTGTGTGTGCGCGCGCGTGCGTGTGTGTGTGTGTATGTGTATGTGTGAGTGTGAGATAGATCGCGCACGCACATAAGTGTGTGTCTGGGTTATTATTCTTCACTAGAAACCTCTTTTGTTTACATGCAAAAAGTTGTTTCCATTTTTAGGTGCATCATCAATTTTGTCTTGTTTCCTCTTGTCCTGAGCTGTTTCTTTTTTTTATACTCCCGCTGTACCTGTCTAGGTTACTTGGAAATATTTCTTCATCTCTTTCTCTTTTTTTTATGGTGCTTTTCTTTTATTACATCTGCCTGTCATGCTTTGTACTCTACCCTTTTCATAACTTTTGGTGCTGCCACTTCTCCCTTCCAACTCTCACTACTTTATTGAAGACTTGCTTTATTCAGATGACTCCCTCTTTCCTTTTTATTTTCCACCAGCCTTCAGCAACCTCTCTCCTCTCAACTCAGATTTTGGACACACTCAGGTATTTCTGGATGTCTTCTGGTGAAATTATTTCACTGATTTTTTTTTTTTATGGGTGACATATTTGTTATTTTGATGCTGCTGAATTTCATCAAGATAGTCAGGATGCTTTGACAATTTAGCGTAGATACGCAAGTTTTAAAACCAGGTGTGCATTAATTTAGGGAAAAAAAAGTATAGTTACAACAGTGGATCCAGTATGTGTGCTCATAAACATAACACGCACATACGTGTGTGTCTGTGTGCATCCTGAATGTTGGCTTGTGTGTACACGCGTTAGCTAGAGAGAGGAAGGGAGTTCCATTCTTACATTTTTAAGTGAATAAGAAAAATTGAAGTCTGTTTCTGCTCTTTATTATCTCTGGTAAAGAGAAAGAGAAATATCCTCCTTGTGTGTGCACCTTTCTAGATCTTTCCTTGGCTGTCTTTTGACACCATGTCACCTGACCTTATCAGGAGGGAGCTGGGGGCTTGGGCTCATGCTTACCCAGGCCTCTCCTGGGACTGAACACTACCTTTGAGTCCACCTTCTTTCAGCTTTACAGACAAAGACAAGGAGAACATTCTCACAGAACTCAGCCGTCTAGTGCAAAACAGTTCCAGCTGTTGCGGCTCGTGAATTTTTTTTTGGGGGGGGGGAGGAAAAAAAGTGTTGGCTTGTTTTTTAGGTGTGGCTACATTCGTAGAGCTGTCTCCAGACATTGATTTTTAACTGATTCAATTTAAAAGTGGTGAGGGATTAAGACACCCACTGTTTTGGAATTTGGCAAATTACAATATTTTAAACTCCAATCAACTATGGCAGGAGGAATTCAGATCTTAAGTTTCGAAGGTGGAAAGGGTCAGATGTTTTCAGATTTTCCTGAATTTAATAGTATACTTAGGTCATTATAGCAGCACTGTGTTATTTTATATTTTAAACTTAAGATCACGTTTAGCTCTTGAATAATTTACCCAAATGCCTTCTCAAAAGCTTTCTATTGAAACATCAAGGCGATGAAATTAATTATACTAAATGCAGACAGGTAAACTTTGAGGGGGTATGGTTTGTGTTTTCAAGCTAACGCTCTTGCTGATATAGCTACTGCCCTTGCGAGGGTTTTACAGGAGTATTTATTGTGGCCCGGTAATCGGAGACTGACCTCAGCTTTTAATTAGCCAGTGCTGGACCAGAGGTGAGGAAAGTGCTGCAGCATTTGGGAAAGTAGGAGTGTGTGACATGCAGGACCGGGTGACCGGGGTGAGGTTCTACCTCAGAGCGGAGGCAACTTTTCAAAGTTCCATGAATGGTGGAGCCTCTTCTCTGGGAGAAAAAAAAAAAAATGAGTCGAGGTGATGTTTGATATGTGTGAGAGGACCGAGCGGGTCTTTCTGTGAGATTTTGGTTGTACTCTCCTTGGGTGGGTAGAGTGCTTGCCTTGTTCATGACACAAAAAGAGGTGCCAGCTGCCTTTTGGATGAAGCGGGCACACGGTGGTTAAAGTCATTCTCTGTGCACTTAATGCATTTGAGGAAAGGGTTTTGTGCTTAGGCGCTTCAAGTATCCACTGGAACACTTGAATCTGGCGCCCTAAAATTTTTAAAAGCTCTTTTATCTGTGCTCCACGTGGTGCCTTTCACTTAGAAATCTTCTGTGTTCTTTGCTATTCTTGTCAATCAGAGAGTGCCCTATTCTTGCTGGATTTTTGTGTGTGTGTTGTTTTTCTTATTTGCAGGTGTCCCTGGGAAAAGCCCTAAAGGGAGGAGAAAAAAAACCAAACAAACACAGAATTTCTTACTCAAATACTATTTCCACTTTAGGTGTGGCATTTTGTATATAATTTAACTTAAAAATTTTTAGGCTTCTGATTGGTCCTTTGAAAAACATTCGTCTGCTAGCTTGTCACATTGGGCATAGAATATTGTTTTTGGGGCAGACGCATCACCTTTCGTTCCCCTTCCCCACCGTGTGTGCGTGCGCCCCTCGCCCCCACCCCGCACCAGTTCTGTACTTGGCCAGTCCAGAGTGCAGCTCTTCTGACCTTCTTTTTTCAAACGCTGACCTGTATTATCCCTAAACCAGGCTCTGCCTCGCTAAGGTTTGGGGGGAAGGATCAGTCCAAACTTTGTTCTAGGTCCAGTTGCATAATGTGCTGGGCGCGCGTTTCCCAGCCTTCGGTGCTTTTGACATGCTTTTTTCTCTTCTCGTTCCTCTCTCCTGACCCTGTCATCCCCGGCCCTCCTCTGGTCTTTCCCCTCTGCACAAATCTCCTTTTTTGTGTTCTCCATCCTTAAGTCACGGCATCTGGCCCCAGAGGCACTTGATGCCACCAAGAAAAGTTTTTGGAAGTTTTAGCTGGAAGAATTGTTAATAAAAACGCTCGAAGGTGCTCCGTGTTCTCAGTTTTACCTTCCAAACTCTACAATGTTTTGGAATTGGAGCCAAGGAGTTTTTTCAAAAAGCCTTGGATCCATAAACAGAATTGTTCCAAGGTCCTAAAGTGGGGAGGGGCTTCCTAAAAATGTACTCATTCTCTCAGGAAGGGCGCAAAGGCTCTTTTAAAGAATCTTAAAAACAGAATTCCATTTTGAACAAAAGGTAAAAATCTTTGCCCAGGATGTGAGAGGATTTTTTTCTGCTAGTTTTAGGCCAGCAGGATTCTAATAAATGCTGATTAAGTACCGCCTGTGATTCCTTCTGTTATTTTTGACCACATGCTTTATTATAGCCACCTGCCTGATACGATACTCCAAACTGCATCCGGCAGTCGCAAGCCTCTTAAAGTGTGCCGCACGGATATTATAGTGTTCATGAAAGAAAGATCGGATTGCTCGAGCACAATTTCTACCTCCACTTTTTGATAGCTGTGTGATTTGGGGAAATTACTTAATCCTTCAGTGCTTCTGTATCTGTAAAATGGTGCTAATAAGAGTTCCCTTCTCTTAGGGTTTCCTTAAGAAGCGAAGACGTTATGTACGTCAAGTACAGTGGTAGTTTAGAACACATAGTAGGTATTCAGTGAATGTTAGCCATTATAAACACTATATAGAGTAAGTCATTAGTAAATTTTTACTATTTTCCATATCCTGCATTTCCAGAAAACATATCTTATGGGATAAACTTTGTAACTCATGATTTGAGTCAGCAAAGTTAATTTGGGCCAAAGTTTTTTGCTTCGAGATAGAAAGCAAGACCCTCATGGGGCACCTGAATGACTCAGTCGGTTAAGTGGCTAACTTAGCTCAGGTCATGATCTCACAGTTCAAGCCCTGGATCAGGCTCTGTGCTGACAGCTCACAGCCTGGATCCTGCTTCGGATTCTCTGTCTCTCTCAAAAATGAATAAATAAACATTAAAAAAAGGAAAGTGAGCCCCCCCCCCCCCCGCTGCTTACCTTATGTGTGCAGGAATGAGAACATACCCTCACTCAACTTCTGCTTAGTTTTGTGTTGAATAACAATAACAAAATCATAGTAGCTTTACACAAAGAATAATTTCCTCATGTGTGTTTTAGACTGCTTCTTGCTGTTCCCATTATTCTCTATTCCTGGTTGACTATGAAAAAGTTTCTGCAGATACAGTCCCATGCAGAGCAATTTATGCTGGAGGAGCATGGGACATTAAGTGGTTGTAGAACACTAATTTCTAGATCTCTTGACTCTTCACCCCTAAGTCCATTGTTTGTTGATAAGATACAAAAAGGATTTCAGAACCAGGAAGTATGAAATGAGAGCAGTGCAGGTGTAGGGAATGATTTGTTTAGAATGATTACAAGTGAGGATTTGATAGTCTGAGGTGGAGTGGATTTGGGGAGAAGATACTGGGGTATTTCTTAGAAGGCCTTGTGTTGAGGTGATTGGGTCTGTGGTTTATACTTACATGTGTTATTCCTCATCACCCTATTGGAACCACTCCATTGGAAACAAATATATTCTCCCAGAGACTGACAGAATTCCATTCTTCTCAGTGGGTCAATACAATCTACTTTTGTTTTTAATTATTATGCATGGAAAAGTTTCAGTCAGACACCAATGAGGCTTGTGTCAGTGTTTATATGTTATGCTTCTAGTTTGCAGAAAACCTCAAAGTACTGGATGGGGGTTCAGTATGTCTTCCTTCTTTGTTTCTCACTTTGAAAGCAGCCTGGAATCCTTTGGAATCCAGTCAGAAGGTGTGTGGTTCTGGTCCTGACTTTTTTGTGATCATCTGGGATTTAATAAGAGTGTAGAATCCCATCAGGTAACGATTACTGCGTATGAAAGAGACAAAAGGAAGAGATACAAAGAGATACTCAGAAGAAGTCTTGTTCCTCTTCTTACATCCCTTTTCACTCTTTGTGAAAAAGCAAAGAGGGAGAGTCTGTAAAAGAGAGCGTGCGTGTGTGTGTGTGTGTGTGTGTGTGTGTGTATGTGAACTGTTACAGCATTGTGGTCTATCCTCAACTACAATGTGGGCGTTTAACCTTTACATTTGTTGCTTAATAATGGTATGTCTTTATTACATGTATACGTTGGAGGCATTTCTCTGACATTTCCCCCTAATATTTTCAGTGCCGGGAGTGTTTGAGGCAGGATGGCCATCTGTCAGGGCTGCGGAGGAGGGACGAGGGGATGTCTGCATTTGGGTGGTGGCTTGTGGAGGAGCATTGAGCGTGACGTCCTCCAAGGATCCTTCCAGCTCTGAGCCTGTGATTCTGTGAAATAATTTGGCTCTAATGTAGTGCCAGGGACATTTTTTTTTGAAAGCTAATATGATATCATATCTTTTATCAATATATTGTATCACTGCAGTTTGTGACATTACGCTGTAAAATGCTAGACCATAAAAGCCTATAATTTATAAGGCTATATTAGGTACTTACTTTATGTATTATAGCCTGATAGCCTTGTAATTCAACATTGCCTATCATTTATTCTATATATAATTCCATGGAGGGTTCCGGTGACATTATAAACCACAAAAGCAGAGCTCAAGTGGTTAGTCATTAGAACCCCAAGATAGAAATACCTTGTATTACATTATTCAGTATTTATTATTTTCCATAATGTGAAGTTAAAACACTTGGATTTGAAACATTTTCTATTTACATTCCACATCACGGCATTCATATACATGTCAATCAGAAGTGCTCTGGTTGAATACCACATCACAACCATATGTGACCTTGTTTTTGTTTAAGATGTATGTTTGTTATACAAGGATGCGTTGTCCGTTCCTCTGCATAACAAGTTTTTCCCCTGGCTGGTTTTCAAAGAGGAAATTCTGCTGCCCATCCGTTGTGAAGTATTTTGTTGCCTATCAAGTGAGGGAGAAGTAAAAGACATTTGTTTTTGAATGAATTCTGAGTCATTCATACAGAGCTTGGTCAAAAGTAAATACTCTACAAGGCTCTTCTACACAAAAACCACTGTAGTGTTGGTAATGGGCCAAAGGCTGAAGTTATGCTAACATATGTTGAAATGCATTAGATCATTATTGTAGTATGCTGTAGTGTATTTGTATAAGTTGTCTGTGTGTCCAAACTAATTACATGATAACTTTGATTGATGTAATCCTCTTACATAAAGTTGGTTCTTGTTTTACAAACAGTGCTGCCCTCTCTTCCGTTCCTCACTCCCTTCCTCACGCCTCCTCTTTACCTTTTCAGGGACGTTTTGGTTCTAGAAGCCAGGGATGGTGTGACCTATTAGGGTACCAGCAGCAGCTGGTATACTTCAGTTGCTTTCAGAATAAAAATCAAGCTCCTCCCTCCCCCTCACCCCCCGCCCGATTCCCCCACGATTTAGGTGGTTTTTTTCCTTGAGATTTGTAGAGACCAAAAGTTTAGGAAAAGAGAGGGAGGACTAAAAGTTAATAAAATAACTGGGTTATAAAGTAACTGAAGCCAACCTACTGTAAAAATGACCTGTTTTATGACACCACATTATAATAACTATCGCAGTGGCGAGCAGGTCTATAGAGGATCCATGGTTATAGTCATTCATTATTTGTTAAAAGTGGAGGAAGAGAGATAGAGATTAAAAAAGAAGAAGAGGAGGAGGAGGAGGAGGAGGAGGAAGAAGTGGAAGCTGCAGGCTGAGTGCTTTCACTTTAAACCACAGTGCAATTTCTTTTCCAGCCAGTAAGTGACTTGAAAGTAGCATTGAAAGATAAACAACCTGAGCCAGGGCCTTGGATTCTTGCCATATGCTAGGATCTCCATTAAGGGATGAAGTTGCAAGACACTCTTGAGTTTTATCACAAGCGAGGCTGGGCTCTGTGGGTCAGTAAAGCGGGCAGCGGTCTGTTCCAGTCATGGGCAGTGGTCGTATCGGGGCCTAACCACCTGCATTGGCATTAATGGGGCTTGCCAGCACAAATCTCTTCAAATTGATCCGAGAATAGACCCCTAAAGGAGGAAAATGGACCTGAGAGTGGGGTTTTAAATTTGCTTGAATCTGCTCTTTGTTAGAAATACTTATCTCTTTTTCTTTGTCATTTGCTGAGGCATTTACTGATGAGCAAGTAATGTGGAAAATCACAAATGTGAGAACTTGGATTCTCTATAGAGGACTGAGGTTTTAAGTGCTGTTCAAAACACCAGGCGTAGGGAATATTGGAAACGCCACGTTTTGGGTGGGTGAATAGCGCGTCTCTCCATTTTAGCACTCATTTACATTTCCTGTGCTGTCATATTTTGCTGGGGCACCATTTTCTCTAAGTATTGCATTATTGACTTAAAAGGTGTCATTTTCCAAATGATGGAGGTAAGGAAGTGCATTTTCCTTATTTCATAATTTGCACACAGATTGAAAAAGACTTAACCATTGTCACAAAATTTGGATGTGATGGATCTTGTATTTTAACTGGATTGTGGGTGTAGGGAAATCTACCGGCACATTAATTTTAATGGAAGATTGTGGCATCCTTGACAAATATTTTGAAAGTTAAGTCGTGTTAATTTTCTTCCTTTTTACTCCCATTTCTTAAGGCCTGATCATCTTTGACTCTTTACTCGTCTGTGTCATCATGGATGATTGTTAATTCAGGATAATTGTGGCTTCAGGAATAGTTGCATTTAGTGTGGTGTTTTTCACCCATAAAAATACAGGGCAGATATTAACTTCATTTTCCTGACCACGAGTTGAGAGTAAGTAACTTGCTGAAACACTAACTTTCTTTTACCTATGTTCCTCACAAAAAGGTAAGGAAATGATTTTTGGCATGCATCTCTATTCTTCCACGAAGCTTTTGGCACTCAGGTGTTTGTAAGTATGAAGATTTTTGTACACGTTACTTGAAGGTGGAGGCTCTTGAGTTCCACTTTGATGGGGCCCACTAATAATGGTTAATTTAGAAACCCAAATTAGATTTAGGTGCTTTTGTTTGTCTTTTTGGTTTGCACTAAGCCAACCTCTCCCTTACTTGCTACAGATGAAAAACGAGCTGGATGGGTGAGAGGAAAGGAAAATAATGTTGTGTTAAGGCCAGCATCCAATGAGGGAATGAATAAGAAAGGTGGAAAGGTTATAATATTTGATAGGCTCTTGCTTAGAATAAATATATAAGGTTTATATTCCTTTTTTGTAGATGTTCTGATGCAATAGATCCATTCTGTTAATGATAATCTCCAAATCCATTTAACTCTTAGTTTAGAATTAATAGTTACTAACTATAAATATACAATATATATCCCTTCCTTTTATATTTATGATGAAGTTAGTAAAGTCCTATTAACTTGGATACGCTTAGTTCACATTAATTTTTCATCCAGAAAAACATATATATTATTATATGTTTATATATATGACATATATATTATACACACACACACACACACACACACACATACACATACACACACCCATATGAGCAATCCCTTGGAAGAGCCCACGTACAAGTAAAGAGTAAGATGTGTATTAAACACCTCTCAGTTTCAGTGAGTGTTCTTCCCAAACTAGGCATGCAACATTAATGCATTATGTTCATGTGTTGAGGGAAATGCGACCCCTAAGTACTTCTTCGCTGTCCAAGTATCTGTTCTGAGGAAAGCTCTTTCTCTCTTTCTGTCTCCATGTATTCAGCATTAAAGTGATATTTTACATTGCTTAAAAATTATGTGAGTGTTTGTTGCTGTTGTGTAGGAAGGAAATAAATCAAGGGCTTTTGTGGGATTTTAAATTCTTCCCAAGAGGAAAGAGCTAATATTAAGGCCTTCACAAGTGGGATTAATTTTGTATATCTCTCAGGAGCCTATTGGGTATTATATTTATACATTATAAAATGTGTTTTGATATGCCTAAAATTAATATCTTTCTATCTGCAGGTGGACGTGAAGGCACAGTTTATGTCTGGGGTGGGAGGAGGGGCGGATGAGGAGGGGAAGAGAGAAGCCATCAAGCCCCTCGCGTCTTGTCAGGACGGCGCTCATGTCATTGGTCTGATATCCGGATCATTTTCTGTGGTGCCCCAAGCTAGCCTCAAAGGCAAAGCTTACCTGTTTGGTGGGACTACAACGAAAAATTCTCCACTTTGTCCGCTACCCCTGTCTAAATTTTACTTTTAAAATTTATGCCCTTAGAAGGAAGCTCTTTTCGCACATGGTGCCGGTGGCCGTTTGCCAAACTTTGTGCTTCTCCACCATCAATAGCAGCTTCCCTGGACGTCTTTTAGCAGATGCTGTCAACTCATCACCTTTCCTTCACTCCCCTCACACTGCCTTCATGGATCACTGAGTGTGCTGGTGCTCATGTGTCAAGGGGAAGGGCACAGCTGCAAAAAGGGTCACCCCTGGAGACCCAAGCTTCCTGTCTCCCTGGTGTAGGCAGTCCTGGTCAGTCTAGCCCTGTGACCTGTTTCCCCCTTCCTTCCCTTGTATTTGTTTGGCAGGAAAGCCCACCGGCCCCAGTGCAGAGCACCACACATTGGCTGATGGGGGAGAAGGATGGAGGGAAGGGGCAGTCTCTGGGAACGTTGTGTTTTGTCATCGTGCATATGTAATGTGCAGTGTTGGTAATCAAAATGTGTTATTTTGAAAGGAAGATGTGTTTCTTGCAGTCCTGTTAATACTCTGTGTTATCTGGCGAGTAAATGGGTGGGTGCCTTACATGTAACATCATTACTACTTGAGTGGTTGCCTGGGTGGCCTATAAATCAAAGTGTAAAGATTCTGCGAGTTTATTTTCATTTGGTCACAAGTTTGGGTCCGTCTGGACTACTCAGTCTGCTCTAGCTCTAGATTGCAGTAAAAAAATGCTTATTTGTCTCCCTCTTAGCAATATCCTTGGCTTCACCTTCTTATTTTTTTTCTTTTTTGCTTCACAGATGTATTGAAAGAAATTTTAAAGTTCATCCTTTGCAAAACCTCAGTTACATGATAGAAAGGTTTATTCAAATGTCTGTCATACTCTTGCGAGTTTTATCACAGCAGGATCCAGTAGCCCCACAAATCAGCAGGAAATCCACCGTAAATTTTTCAGTTCCTTGATGATTGAGTGTTTGCACTGTAGCAAGTTTTTTTGGCAATATTTTATAGGTTGGATAAAGAATTTGTTTTGAATGAAAGCCCAGATAAGGTTTGTAAGTTTTTCTCTTATTCTTCTGTATTTCTGATTTTTTTTTCCTTTGGGGTTGGAACATTTTTTTCTTTGTGCTGTGATGCTTAGTTGAACAGTAGGATACTGAGCTACTTGCCGAGCCTGACAGACATAAAGTTAAATATACAACAATGAGGAAGGAATCTAGGGGACAAGTCATAAGTCCCACAACAGACTTTAAGATGCTGTAAATATATTCAAATGACAACTCTCCCATCCACTAGACACAACATCTTATTTCATTTTGAAAACAAGTCTGAAGAATGCCCCAAGAATTTTACATTGAATGTCTGGTGGTATGCATGTATTTCTTCATTATTCCAAAATACCTGCCCACAACTGTATCATAAATATAAGTAGATTTCGTTCTGTTGAACTTCGTTACATTTTCCTTCCAGTGAGACTCTCCCTCCTCCCATTTTGTCATGGCGGTGGATTCCCCATTGTCCAATAATACATAATCTTTGAAAAATATTTTGTTGATGAACTTTTCATCATATACCACTGACCATTAATAAATACCATGTGTTTAATGGTTTTTAACAATATGGTAATTGTTGCCATTTTATATAGTTAGGTGGTGACATAGTAGAACCAGCTGATTCTAGGAGGAGTTAAGCAGCAGAGCCCAGAAGTTGAGAGGAACTGCTGTCTGATCATACAACATCTACAGGGAAACTAGCCCCACTTTCTCTTCAACCGGGCCGCAGTAGGTTCCATGATTGCTGAGCCCACAGAGAGGCTGCTTGGGGATTTGCTGGTTTCTTGGTATTCCACACACAAAAGAACCCCATAACAGCCAAGGGATCTCTTCACTGTGTGATTGACAACTCTTACAATGCCGATCCAGGAAGCCAAAGCATCAGTGATCTGCATCGTGGTAGAAGGGTTTTGCCTTGCTCTTTGGGCAAGAGAAGAGGCAAAAGGGGAAGGAGATGTAGATTCTATGTTGTTTTTCCACCATCGCTTCTGAGCTTGCGTGAGTCGTTTAATCTTTCTGGCCTTCAATTTACTTGTCGGTAGGATGATACCTTTGAAATATTAGGGCCTTTCTGCTTTGAAGTTCTGTGGTCTCGCCTAATATTTTGTATTGCTTCTATTGTTCTTAAAAGGGAACTATAATCAACCCAAGCCCAAATTAACCATTATGGGTAGGTGGCAGATTTTCTTATGATGATGTCTTTAAAGGATGCACCATTGTGATTGAAACTTTTAAAAAATTTTTAAAAAGAGCAGCTCTAGCTAATTTAAAGTTCTTACGATTTATAAACTTTGTAACAGATATTTACATAGTGCTCTTTATGTTCTAAACTCTGTTCCAAGTACTATATACACTTTTATGACAATCTGATTAAGTATTATTATGATTATCCCTGTTTAACAGATGGGGAAGCTGTGCAAACAGAGAGGTGAAATAACTTGTCCAAAGTCGTGTAAATAGTGAATGATGAAGGTGGGACTTGAGCTTAGGCAACCTGCCTCCAGTTTCCTTCCTCTTAACTCCCACACCAGGCTACTTCTGAAACAGCCACGTTTGTCCTTTTTACTGCAAAGTGCAGAGGCCCTCCTGTTACCACTGCTAACATTCACTATTGTTCAACAATACTTTGACCTGTTAAACACGAGAGCATATGGAACTGGAGTAAGGGAACCTTCCCAGTAGGGCTAGCCTGCTTGTATTGTGGCTACCCGTCAAAATTTCTTTTCTAACTCTTTAATCTTTTAAACATGTTATAGGGATTTAAAGTTTATTAAGATTCATGGCATTCACTTTGCCTTTGAGAGGGCTAAGTTGCTATTAGTCATTTACAAATCAGTAGGAATTGATTTAATCAGATTGCTTTCCTTTCAAAGCTGGAGATCAATTGTACTGAGAGGATTGAATGTTCCAACGGGAAGGACTGATAGATGAGAAGATGGGTTTATAGAACTGTGGATGTCTGAATAAACCTGGGTCGAGTGTCTTAGATGAAGGTCTTAGGGTAAGAAGAGGGTTCTGATGTCAGTAGGAAAGAGAAACTAGGTAACAGTAAGTTCAGGAAAGAAAGCAGGAAAGTACATGGCAATTTCATTTATTATAAAATATACCTAAGGCCAGTTCTGAATCCAGGAAGGGGAGAGGTGAATATCTAATTATCTTTTTCCTTCTTGTCCTTTGGCCTCCTTTGCCCCCCACCCCACATGCATTGTTCCACAAGAGACAACCCCTAAGCAAGTATTTTGAACACTAGAATCAAACACAGCAGGAATTAAATTGCACGCATGTATGTGTGTGTGTGAGTGTGTGTGTGTGTGTGTGTGTGTGAGAGAGAGAGAGAGAGAGAGAGAGAGAGAGAGAGAGAGGGAGGAGAGAGATAGGGAACAAGGATGGTTCAGGAAGCTAACTGAAATTTAGATTTTTTTTGTTTCATAATTTTTTTTAAATGTTTATTTTTGAGAGAGAGAGAGAGAGAGAGAGAGAGAGGGAGGGGCAGGGAGAGAGGGAGACACAGAATCTGAAGCAGGCTCCAGGCTCTGAGCTGTCAGCACAGAGCCCAATGCCGGGCTCGAACTCCCTTGCTGAGAGATCATGACCTGAGCCAAAGTCGGACGCTTAACCGACTGAGCCACCCAGGCGCTCCATTTGTTTCATAATTTTTAAAAACTGTATGTTATGAGTAACAGCTGGCTTACCAACACAGTTTTGGAGGGCACCCTATTAAAACATAATAATAATGATAGTAATAATAATAATAATAATACGAACAGCTCTTATTATGATCTCGCCCAGTGAAGCTGTTTATTTTGACCCTGGATGACACCTGGCCTCTATGATTTCAATCCCCAGGAATATGCATTGACTTTGCACAGTCTTTGCTTCCTTCTCTCCGTTATGCTACCAGTCTGCCTCCCTCTATATTTTCTTCCTTTTCTTGGTGCCTGTGTTTCTTCTTCCTCCTTCACCCCTTCCTTTCCTAAGTTCTTCCCCTTTTCCTCTCTGACTCGGTCTCACAAAATATCTAACAGTATTTCCTTGATTTAGCTAACAGATAAATAGAACTTTCAGACTTTTGTTTAATTAATAATGAAAATTCCTGGAAGGAATAATCAACATAAAAATAAACCTGATGAGGGGTAAATGGCATTACATAAAATTTGGTTTTGAAGAAAATTAACAGAAAAATGAGATCTTCTTGACAAAATGTAATTCTTCAAAATTTGAACCAGGGAAATTGAACTTGGTAGGAATATTGACTTAAAAAAGAACTCACAATATGTTTGATATGGACAAACATTGATAAATGAATCAAATTATCTTTATATAATTTTAATCAAGATGAGTTGATCCTCGTGAAAATAATTCTGGTGAAATACAAATGAAAATAGAAAACAAGTAGCTTGTGTGAAGAAACGGATGGAAGAATTGAATCAGCTTAGTTGGGTTCACTCCTCAAAATGTTTTAATAATAAAAACTTATTAGTATTGACAAAATTCTGTTTAAACGTTTTTTTCAACATTCTCAGATTCAAAATGTTGGAACAAAATGTCAGGGTGAAAACACCAGGGATAAATATTCTAATCCTCTCATTTAATCCTTGTGGCTCTACAAATTAGGTGGTATTATCTTCATATTACAGAGGAGTAGTTGATGCCCAAAGAGTTTAGGAAGTTGGAAACTGCTTGAACTAGGTATCTGAGTTTAATACATCATAATGATGAGGGTACTTGTACTTTTTGATTGAATCTATCTGGAAAGAGTAAAATACTTGGGATATGAAAACATTTTATTATATGAGAAAAATTTAGCTCGGTTAAATTTTAAATCATTACACTATCTTGGCCATAAGTTTGATATTCTAATGAAAATTCTCATAACCTATTCAACCAGTTTGGCAGATAGGTTAAGAAAATTATTAACCTAAGGTATTTTTTTAGCAATCTGAGTAACTATGGTAATACAATTTGATTGTGGTAGGAATCAGTAGTTTGAAGGGTAGGTAAAATTAACATTTCCTGTGTGTTAGGCACTGGGACCTAAGTTTAAATATCAAAGTTACCTTCCAGTTCTGGATGCATTTGTATACTTTTGGTCTGGGGCTTAATGAGCCTCATTCTTACCTTGGCTTTAAGAGATTGAGATTTGTGGTAAAATATTCTTGTAATCTGAAACAGTGACTGACTAGTGGTTTATTGAGAATTGCCCAAGCTAGAATGGTTGACACTTGAACAATGCAGAAGTTAGGGGTGCTACCCTCCATGCAGTAGAAAGTCTGTGTATAAGTTTTCACTTCCACCAAAATTAACTTCTAATAGCCTGCTGTTGACTGGAAGCCTTAGTGATGACATCAACAGTCGATAAACACGTTTTTGTAAGATATATGTATTATACACTTTATTCTTACAATAAAGTAGGTTAGAGAAAAGAAAATGTTGTAAGAAAATCATGAGGATGAAGAAAGGCATTCATAGCCCTGTACTGTATTTATTGAAAAGAGTCCATGTGTAAGTGGACTCGTGCAGTTCAAACCTGTGTTGTTTGTAATTTCAAATCAGAGGAAGCTGTTCACTGGCTACTTCTAAAACAACCATCTCCCTCCCACTGCCCCCTATCCTCCCTGTTTCACAATTACACACCAAAAACATCTAAGTTGATGTTCAGAAAATGTTTGAAGAAAGCAAAGCTCCTTCTCAGCAGTCTCTTTGCTCCCCTCCTAATTCTCTCTATAGGTTTCTGGACATGTCCGATGCTTTAGCCATCCTGAGCCCACTCTGGGATATTCTTTAAGCCATCTCCTACTGTACAGGCTCATGTACCCTCTTCTTATACCTACTTTGTGTTCTAGGAGGAACTTCTCTTTTTTCAATGTGATCGATTTTAGCTAAGTATTAACAATGTGGTCCTATTTCACCTTAGATTTATTTACCAGATCAAAAGGCTTACCACTTTATTATTTTGATTACTTGTTTATTGCTTTTCTTAACCAAAGGCTCCATGAGGGCAGAGATATTTTTCTTTGACCATGGTAAATCGTCAGTAAGTATTTGTCAAATGACAAATGAACTGCTAATTGGAGCAAATTCATTCTAAGTGTTAATAACCAACATGGTTTTAACCTCAGACTTTCTTCTTCTTCTTTTTTTTTTTTTTTTAAATTAAGCCTTTATTTTTTAGGGCAATTTTAGGTTCACAGCAAAGTTGAAGGGAGTGTACAGAAATTTCCCATATATCTCCTTTCCCCCACACATTTATAGCCTCGTCCATTATCAACATCTCTCACCAAGAGGTGCATTTGTTACAACTCATGGACCTACATTGACATCATACCACATTACAATTCAGAGGGCACTGTTCCCTGGCTACTTCCAAAACAACCAAAGTCCCTGCTTTACCTTATATTTCACTCTCAGTGCTATACATACTGTGGATTTGGACAAATGTATAATGACGTGTATCCATTATTTTGGTATCATACAGAGTATTTTCACTGTCCCCAAACTCCTCTGTGCTCTGCTCCTCTGTGCCCTCCCCCCACTCCTGGTAATCTATTGTCTCCTCATTTTGCCTTTTCCAGAATGCTGTATATTTGGAATTGTACAGTATGTAGGTTTTTCAGATTGCCTTCTTTCCCTTAGTAGTATGTATTTAGGTTCCTCCATGTCTTTTGATGGTTGGATAGCTCATTTCTTTTTAGGGCTGAATAATATTCCATTGTCTGTATATACTACAGTATATTTATCTATTCACTTACTAAAGGATATCATGGTTGCTTCCAAGTTTTGGAAATTATGAATAAAACTGCTATAAACATTCATGTGCAGGTCTTTGTATGCTCGTGTATCTCAACTCCTTTGGGTAAATACCAAGGAACATGAATGCTGGATCAAATGGCAAGTTTATCTTTAGTTTTGTAAGACACTCTAAACTGTTTTATAAACTGGCTGTGCCATTTTGCATTCCCTCCAGGAAAGAATGAGAGTTCCTGTTGCTCCACATCCTTGTCAGCATTTGGTGGTGTTGTGTTCTTGACTTTGTCCATTCTAATGGGTGTGTAGTGTAATCTCTTTGTAATTTTAATCCAGACGTTTTTGTGTTTTGTAAAGAAAAGGTGTATTATTTCAATAACCTAATTGGTGGCTTTTGTAACGAAATGGAGAAAGAGCATTCAGGTATCGTGAGGGAAGACATTCTGGAACACAGGAGTCGCTGTAGACGAGCACTACACTACAGAAATTTATAACTCCAGGGAAAGGTATCTGCCCTTAGCTGTTACTCTTTTACTGTTTTCTAAAAAAAAAAAAGAAGAAAGAAGGAAGGAGAAGAAGAAGAAGAAGAAGAAGAAGAAGAAGAAGAAGAACAACAACAACAACAACAACAACAACAACAACAACGAGAAGGAGAAGGAGAAGAAGAAGAAGAAATCCATTCTATCTCTGAGCTCTCAGATTCTCTATAATTCTCACTTAGTTTTCAAAGCAGGTCTTTGGAAGGGGCGTGGGAGACCAAGTGGTATGGGGTGGAGCAGAGAAAAGCGGGTAGACAGAAGTAGTTGTTTACAAGTACTATATACAGACTTCTTGTACTGTCCTTTATAGGGCAAAAGGTATTGTTCATTGTGCTACTATCTCTTAGTTGTTTGTTTACTTAACTAAGGGTTTTATAACCCTAGTAAAAACTTAAGAGTTTTGGGATGTTTGATCTGTAGCTCTGTTTGTTTGGAAAAGCCTGGCGTCTTTAGTGTTGGTGAGGTAAAAGGCTGGAGTCCTTCTGCATAGCAGGGTGTGGGTGATAAGTTATGGTCAGAGTCAGCAATTCTGGGCATGCCTTACGTATATAGGACTTTATTAGGGCCGCTTTCTGAGTACATTCCACTGAGACAGGCTTATAGAGCCCCACCTGGTCAGGGGAGGCTCCCATGTCAGGACTGGACAGCATCAGCTTGATGTTTTTGTTGAATGGCTTAAAAAACTTTTTAAATACACACATATATGTGTATGTGTATATATGTATATGTACCCCTCTCTCTATCTCCTTCTCAGAGAGAAAGACAGACAGACAGGGAAGAGAGTACAGGGAAGCGGGGCAGAAGCTGGAAGAAGGGAGAGAAGGGGAGACAGAGAAAAGGAAGAGGAAAAAGAAGAGAAGCAGATCAAATGCATTCTTTTGGCTTTCTGTCTTTCTTACTAACTGTTCATAAATAGGGGCCAAGTCCACTGTATGTTGTGACAAGTGAAATGGGGCCAATAGAGTCATTGGTGGAAGAGGCAAACCCTTATTGGGCCCTTTTCATATGCTAAGGACACTATGTGGTAAAGGCCGCAGGCAGCATTAAATTACAAAATGGAGCAGGGACTCAGTGTCATGAACCGCTGAGGGTACAGGGTGCTCTTGGAACAAGGAGGACATGGTTCAGAGTAGGGTTTGAGCATTGAGCTTTAAAGCCCATCCTAGAGCGCCTGATAACCAAACAGGTGAAATGTTTCATTATAAAAGATGAACTTACTTGCCTTCAAGTTTCTGTTTGCTCGTCACTGGAAACTCTGTGACGTAACAGATGTTGGGCCAAACTCAATGATGATTCTGAACATGGATTCCCAGAGAACCAAACTTCCTTTCAGATCCTCCCATTCATACCTTAGCAACCGTGCTGTAGCGTTACACTAACTCCAGGAGACGGGAGCCAAGAGACAAAAGCAGGAGAAGAATCTTGCTTCCAGGTTTCAGTATTTCACTCTGTTGCCATTGTGCCTTAATAATAGAAAATCTACATACATTATTTATAAAGCAGTGGTTATGTTTTAGTTGAATTCTGGTGACCTGTATTTTCCTTCCCAGACTCCATTTCACTCTCCACGCGCCTCACTATTTTTATTTGTACCCATGAATCTCATGGGGATTTGGAAGAGTGAAGAGATAACATAATGTTGGTAAAGTATTCTAAGCATTGAAGAGTTACAATAAGTATATATGTGACGCAGGAGTGATGATAATAGTAGGAAGTCCAATTTTTTTCCTGAGAATAATGCCAAAAAGTATAAAATTTTGTGATGGATTCTCGGCGAACGTAATAATAGCTATAATTTATCGAGGACTTACTCCGTGCCAGCCGTATTGCATTATATTTTCTCTGTGCCTTTTTAAAAGAGAGCCATGAGGCTGAAACGCGTTTTTCAGATGAAGATGCCGAGGGGCTGGAGAAAAGATTGAGTAACTTGCCTAAGGTTCTCTTCCGCCACAGTCCATGACCTTACCCTCCGTATGGTGTAGCCCCTTTTATGGAGCTACCTGTCCCTTTTAATGCCGACGGCATGCCCTGATATGCATTGAACATCTCACTTCATTAGTTTACTTAATCCTCCCAACTCACCTGTGAGAGGTGGGCATTGATTTCGTTTTGTTTTCCCATTTTATCCGTGGAGCATCTTTACTGAGTATAGGCACGCGGTAAATAAGTGGCGGAGCTGAGATCTGACCCCAGGGTGGGTCTGGCTCAGGAGACTCCGGCATTTGCCATTTCGTTTTATTGTCTCTGAACCAAATCCATTCATGCTCAACAGGCTTTTAGTAGTACCCAAGGCTCTGAGAATAAACTCCACAGCGCACCCTGCACTTGCTACACAATGTGCTGGTGCTGAGCCCGCAGCCCTCACCGCCCTGCCCTTCACCTCGTTCCCTCTGCCCCAGCCTCACATGCTCACAGCTCCTTGAACTGACCAAGCACCTTCCCCCCTGCAGCCTGTCCCCATGCTGTGCTTCCTGTCTGGAGTCAATCCCTCCTGACCTCTTCTCCCTCCTGGTTTCAGGGTTCTTTCCTCTGGGTGGCCTTCATGGGGCCCACGTCTAGGTGTGCCTCCTGTCACATTCTGTCAGAACACCTGTTGGGTAATGTTTGTCTTGTGCTACCCTCAAGCCCCATCAAGTCTGAAATACCTTTGCTGGATTCCCAGTCCCTGGCACATAGTAGGCCCTTGACAAATGTCTGTTGCACACATATGGTAGGAATGCTTAGCCTCGATCCTAGTTTGCCTGGACCCCTGGCTACACTGCCCCGTTTCTGGGTCTTTACTTCCCTTGCTGATCCCTTCAGCCCTATTCTTACCTCTGCTTCTGGAAGTTTGTGTCCAGGGTGCCCTCTTCAACTACTTTGGGGATGACCTAATCTGATCCCGTTTGATATGAGCCCCTTGAGTACATAATAGTGTACATATTTGCTGGATTGAAGCAAATTGATACCATAACTCAGTCTTAAGAGGGTTTATTTCACGAGGGTCACAAGAATTGAATCAAAAGGCTCCTTCCAAAGTTTCTTTGCTGCTAAATTACAAATCCAAACTTGGCTGAGACCCGTAGCTCGAAAGGGCCAATTTAAAATCAGCTCATGGTTTGATCCTGCTCCTGGGAGGAGGAAGCTGTCTCTCAGGCCTCCCTCCCAGTGCCGCCAGGTTGGGGAGGATCAAGGGAAAAGACCGGTTCTCTCTTTACTGTGGACTTTCCTGGCTGCCATGTTGATAAAACACTCGACCTGAGAGCACACGTGCGGACCCGGACTGCAGGAGTTCTAGTCTTCTGCTTACTGACTGTTAGGCACGTATTAGGCCTCAGTTTCCTCATCTGTAAAACCTCTTGGGTTTTTGTGAAACGTAAACGACTGGAAATATGTGTAGCAAGGTGCCTGGCACATTGTGAGTACTCAGTAGATGATAGCTATTCTTTATATTATAATATTTTATCCTAAATGGCATGTGGGGTCTGCAGAACATTTTCACGTACCATGTTGTCATGGATAGGCGGACAGCCTCTGGGAAGCCCACAGAGGGGGTCTTCTTTTGTAACCAGACCACATATTTCTGGTGTCATTTTTGATAGTCTAATTCTTGACCTGTTTAGTGTCTTCTTTCTTCAGAAGAATCCGTAGGGGTGTAGATATCTTCTAACTGAAGATAGAAATCTGGTGGGTCTACAGGCTCTTCTCGCTGGCCTGGGATTCCTCCTTATGGTCTATTTCCAGCGTTGTTTCAGTTACGGTAAAAATTCCCTCCAGCATGCAGGCTTCCAACACATTTCTCCGGAAGCTATTCCTTTAACGTGTTGCCATTAGGATTTTTTTCTTGATATAAAACCTGAATTTTCTTTTGCTTAATTTAATCCCTCTTCACATACACCTCGGACCTCTTTAAATAATTCTTTTCCCTCCTTGCCATTTGCACCTTTCAGTTCCTTGTAGACAGTTGTCATCGGTCCCTTTGGGCCTAATCCTATCACTGTAATTCATGTTGGGCAAGCTGTACATTTTGTATTAGTCTGTGGGCATATTCTAAGAACGCGCTCTTGCTGGAATAAAGGCAATGCTCCCGGGGTATTATCCAAACCTTATCATCAATAGCAGCTACTAAATGGGAAACAAAGCGAGTGACTTTTTGAGGAAACAAAGGAGGTAACAAACAGGAGACATTGTTTACCTTTTTATATTATTACTACTATTAATGACAAGAGTGCCTCTTGTGATAAATAATAAACAATTGAATCTCTAATCTATAAATATAGGGGGGAACACTACATGGATATCCCCAGACAGCAGATAAACGGAAAGAAATTCATAGTTTTTAAATGTGAAAGGGTGTGTGTGTGTGTGTGTGTGTGTGCGCATCTAATGATCTGGTAGTATTCAAAATATTGAAAACTGAGAAAAGCGAAATATAAAAGAAACTGGAAAGTTGATGAACTTCAACTCGCATAATGAAATGATGAACCTCTACGTTTCTAAAGCCACAACCCTTTAGAAACATGGGCCCAACCTTTCTGATTAGAAGAGATATAAAGAATTTTGAAACCTACCTTTGATCATCTACAAACATCTCTGACAAGCTGGAAAGTGTTTTCCAGGACGGAGGAGGTTCCCATACCCATTGCTGCTAGGTCAGATGTAGGAGTTCTCTAGGAAGCCTTCCTATTGGCTTTGGGGGCTCAATGTAATCCCTGGCAGGCCAGAGAGAGCAGAAAGTATCACTTGCAAATGGATTGCTGACTTTCAGGCAGCTGGTCCTCCCCTTTGAGAGAGTCTGATAATTTTAGAGCTTCCTGGCTAGATAGATAGAGGTAGAAATAGAGAACAAGATAGAAATCTCATCTCTCCTGAATTTACCGAAACAGTGAACTAGGGTTCAAGCCACAGGTGATGTATTGAAAGTCGCATAGGAAGTTGCCAGCAGAGATGTTGTTTGAGCCAGGCATCCTTTCCTAGTTGTGCATCGGTCCTGCTACTAAAACTCACTCAAAGCTTGGTAATCACATTCAGCTTAAAAGCCCATCTTGACAAGTCAATTGAACAATGGACTTAAATGGTTATCAATTAAATGCTCTTCCCTAAAATAGGTCTTTTTAATCATTATAAGATTTGAGCTCAGTGGAGGAACTTAGTTATTACGGAAGTTGATTATCATTTCTCTTTTCCTCAAGGCAATAGAAGTTCCTAAAACAACGAGTCCAACGTATTTATCCTGGAAGTGACTCCTCCCCTGAAGGATGGACTGTAGCCCCACCTCTAGCTTCATTTCCTATTAGTCTTTTCCCCTGTCTGTGTCTTTCTCTGTGCTTTTTACTTCACCCAGAATGTTTCTTTTCCTTAACTGTATCTGTGATATCTTTAGGGAAGTAGCTTTCCCATGCTGCTCTTCTGACACCTTCCCAAAGGTGTGCTCAGTGTTTCTGGACTCTTTGACCACCTGTCTTTCTCCAAGAGTCTATATGCCTTCTGTCATTAGTGAGCTCATTTCTTCCCCTTCAGCTACATGCACATTAATATTTCCCAGCCAACATTGTTCTTGTCATTCTTCGTTGGATGGCCCCGTTTCCTCAAAAAGGACTGCAGAATAAGAGCCTTTTCAGGATCATCTGGGCTCTGGGATACTGTTCCTGTCCACTGCCCCTGTTGGGAGCCTCTTTTCAGCCCTTCAAGTCTCAAGGGTAGACTCAGAAACTACTTCTGTCACAAGCCCCTCTGAAATGCTCCATTTTGAGTGTTAGCTGCACACCCCACCTGATATAATGTCTCCCTTCCTTGAATCTCTGCTGGGCTCCTTTTAAGGCACATATGTTTTTCTTTGCATCATAGTTGCATAGGCTCTTTAATTATGCCACGTGAGAAGTATTTTGTATTTGTGATAAAATGTACGTAACAAAATTTGACCATCTTAACCATTTTGAAGCGTACCACACAGGTGTGTTACGTATGGTCACCAATCTCCAGAACTCTTTTCATCTTTCAAAACTGAAACTCAGGACTCATTAAACAATTCCCCATTTCCTTCTTCTTCCAGGCCCTGGTAACCACCCTTCTATTTTCTGCGTCCATGAATTGAATTCTCTAGATAACCTCATATAAGTAGGGTCATATGCAATATTTGTCCTTATGTGACTGGCTTAATTTACTTAGCACCATGTCCTCGAGGATCATCCATGTCATAGCATATTACAGGATTTCCTTTCTCTTTAAAGACTGAACGAAAGCCCATTGTGTATGCACACCACATTTTCTTTTTTTTTTGTCTTTTTTAAAGAAGATTTATTTATTTTTGAGAGAGAAAGAGACAGAGAATGAGCAGGGGTAGGGGCAGAGAGAGAGAGAGGGAGACAGAGAATCCGAAGCAGGCTCCAGGCTCTGAGCTGTCAGCACGGAGTCCGACGTGGGGCTCGAACTCATGAACCGTGAGATCATGACCTGAGCTGAAGTCGGACGCTTAACCGACTGAGCCACCCAGGCGCCCCACACACCACATTTTCTTTATGCGCTCATCCTTTGATGGGCATTTAGGTTACCTCCACCGTTTGGCTATTGTGAATAATACCACAATAAACATCGGTGTACAAATGCTTTGTCCAGACCCTGCCTTTAGTTCTTTTGAATATATGCTCAGGAGTGGAATCGCTGGGCCATCTATGGTTAACTCTACCAAATTTTGAGCTCATACTATAATATGAGCCTTGAGAGCAAGGACTGGGTCATTTTCATCTTTGTATCTTCTGAACATCAATCATAGTTCCTCATCAGTAATGAACATTCAGCGGGTGTTTGTTGAATGACTCAATGAATGAAGACCAATCTTTCCTAATATCGAACGTGAATGACTTACATAGATTAAAATATTTACTTCATTTATATCAAATCGAATGGCAGGAAAAGGTATATAAGAAAATACGTTCAGTTACTAAAATGTCTCCAAAAATAGGAACCCAAGAGCACCATGTCCATTCTTATGTAGTGATTACGTTGATAGTTTTCTGATAGGCAGTTGCAGTTTTATATATTTTCCACCTTCCTTTTTACTCTGTATACAAAGTAGAAAGAGCTGTATAACCCATTAACTACCAAAATTCACACTTGTTTCCGGAATAGTGAAAGTAGCTGTTACAAAAATAATTGTAAAATGTAAAGTAATCGAAAACAGGTTCATGGCTCTGTGTAATGATGAGATAACTTGAGTAAAAGCAGCAATTATGTGTTCCTGGACCACACTGGAGGTGGAAAGCAAGAAAAGTATATGCCATGGCTGCATGTTATTAAGAAGGCAATGCTTTATATTTACTTTGCACTTAAAAGTTTGAATGATCTGGCTAACAGAAATAGACAATACCCGGGCTTTGGAATACATTAAAATTGCACATACAGTAAGACAAATTGCTATTTTATAAGCTTGCCACAATGTAGTAAATTTGTACTTCTGGTTTAATTCATAATAAATTTGCATAACATTTACTGGAGTTTTCACTGTGCCATTTCATTTCTTTCAACTTCTTTCTTTAGGGGTGGCACCATTCCATTATGTAAGGCCAAGGGTCTACGTAGGAAAAGAAAGGCGGGGTGGGGAAGAAATCAAGGCACAAAGGTCTGTAATCAAACAAGCTGCAAAAACCCCAGCAGAAAACAGTGGGTATCAATTAAGATTCAGAGAAAAGTCCATTTTTATAATGGGTTACTAGTAAGTGCAACAGGCCCATTGCCCATTTCTTATTTTCTTTTTTCTTTCTTTGGTGTCTCTGAGAGCTCCAAGCTCTGATCCACTGCTTGAGGGTGTAGAGAAAGATGTGAAACTGGAACCCACACCCTTTGTTACTCCATATTCATTCAGATAGGGCTTATAGAAGGGATTCATCTGCCATAGATTGATCTGAATGTAAGTTATCAGGGAGAAAAACCCGTAAATCAACCACAATTGCAAGTCCGTCACCTGCCAAGAAGAAACTTAATTGGTTTTAAAAGATATTAGGCTATAGGTAAGTGAGAATGTGATTAAAAATCAAAATTATGGGCAGCTATCCTGGGCGATAGCCGATGAATGTATTGCTATTTTATTACTAGGGAACACCGTTGTTTTTTTTTTTGTTGTTGTTGTTGTTTTTTTACCTGATTCATTTTGTTTTGCCATATCAAAATGGGATTGAAATACGTTAAGTTAGATAATACACATACTTCCATGTCTGAGACAAAATAAGTTCATACCAGTACTCACGTTACTTTTGTCGCATTTACATTGCTTCATTGATTTACATTGATTTACATTGATTTACATTGATTTACATTGCTGCATGGTTCGGATATCCCTGGCAATTCCACAATTCTTCATCACTGTTCATATCACCTGGTGACATAGATGTAGACCTTAGAACTCCACATGAAAAGCATCAATGACTATTATGGAACTTGAGGCAAGAACTTAATCCCTCTGGGCTGAAAAACAGTGCTGGACAAGTTGATTTCTGTTGCTGCTTCCACTTGTAGATTTTTCCTTTTCTCTGAGACAGTTACATGCCAGGTTAATGGGTTCCTGGACCACTGCACAGTCAAAGAAACTGAAGAATCAAGGCAAGGATTTGAGTTCATGTTATGTGTGAAAATTATCCAAAAAGAAATGTAGGGTGCTGGAAAATTATTTCCCCACACATCTGTGAGCTCTTTGGAGGTATGGTCCAAGCCAATACTCTGCCGGGTGGTGCCTTTAATATTGATTTCCTGCTTATATCACTGTTTCTCCAGAGGATCTGAGCAAATCATATGCTGATCATTTTTTAGTAACCACATTTTTTATTATCCAAAATGCTGGATCTCATTTAACTTTTTGACTTATGATAGCTCTGTTGTTTATTAGCAAATACATTTTTTTTTTTGAAGCACAGAATCTAAACAGAAGCATGCCTTTTTCCCATGATATATGCTGTCTTTTCACTAAAAAAAATTAAAATCCAAATATATACACTTCTTGGAGCACCCTGACTTTTAAAAAGTAGATCAGATAGAGTAAATATACTCGATTTTACTACATGAGGTCAAATTGTTAGAAGTCTCAAAAAATGAAGGTCTCATGCTTTTAAATACCAATTATTTCCCCCAACTATCCTAAATATGATAGGCTTCCTTCAAGATAGTAAGGTCTTCCTTCAGTAAGGTCTGAAGGATTTGGCAGTGCTAAGAAATGGAAATGCAGTGGTAATTTAGACTTCAGTTGTTCGAGGCACTGGTACCCGGACAGAAAGGGCTTATAAACCAGGAACCAACCTAGTAATTTGTAGAAATACAGCTTCTTGAAATTATTGGGTCCAAAAGGAAAATTCTTCTCTGACTTTTTTTGTGTTTTCCTTTTATCATAAGAGGTATATGAATTTGATTTATGAACAAGTACTGCTGTAAATAATAAAATAATAATAAGGCATGTCAGCAAGGGATAAAGAGTTACTTACAGGAGTTGAAGTGAAATTAAGTAACTCCTGAACCCACTTACAAAAGTGCCAGTTATTCTCAGTTCTAGAAAAGTTGAATGGTAATGAATAGTTTGTTAAAGTTGGTTTGTCTTATGGATAAAGCTTCTAGAAATATACATAAAATGGAAACAGCACCGGACCCTTTTACCCACGTTGATTTTTGTTTATCATTGCAACATATTTTGAAAGCTGTGCTCTACTGTTCAAGCCAGTAGGAAGCACGGGTACTTGCACAGCATTTAAAACTCAGATATAAAGCATCTCCAGCACACTGTGGATGCGCCCTGGGGTTTGAAGTTAATGTGAATGTCAGGCTAAAGTGGATAGAACTTTGGAAGATCCTGAATAAGAACCCCTCTGCCATTTGCTATGAGATGAGCAGAAGAAAGGGGGACCTAGAAAAGAAGGAATTTTGTTGCCTTCAAATGTATCCAGGGGAAATATCTTGTCTTAAAAACAGAAATGACTGGAAGGTGTGCAACTGCTTTTCTGATATATGGTATTTTATGATCTAGATTTGCTTTGTTCAAGAAAAAAAATCATTGGTAAATAAGTTGCAATGTAGTCCTCTGTATTTTTCCATGAAGTATTAGGCCTTTGTATAATATGTGCATAATTTTTATGAATCAGAACCTGAATCATAAATAAAATGTTAATTTGTAGACACATTTAACTGTGGAGCAGATGGAAAAATAGGAATGTGTTAGAAAACTAGGTATTTGCAGAAGCTAATGAAGTTAATTGGTCTCATTTGACTACCTTATTTTCCCAAACCCCCAAAAGACTGGGCTTTTTTATTTCTTTAATTAAAAATGAGTTTGGTATGTTAATATTATAACCTTTCATTTTTTCCTAGTTTTCTATATAAATGTCTTATTTATAGAACCACCCTTAGGAGTCCAGTATTAGTCAGAACATTAGTAAACTGGGAGCAGTAAGGAGGGTGCTAATACTATACAAAAGCCATTAGCCACATACATTGGGATAATATGTGCTTTTACACACCTTATTATTACTTCCCTGTCCTGTTTTCTTTTGATTATGTAGAGAAAGACCTATTTTCCTCTAGCCTAAAAATGGCACAAGTAAAAATAACATGAAATAATGATTGTTGAGCAGAATTTAATTTTTAAATATCAGTACTTGAACATATTTTGATTGGTTAAATTACATGGTAAACTTCCATTGAAATATCAACAGTATGAAATCAGAGAAATCACAGCCCTGAGCTAATCAATACCAAGTGTGTAGATCATTTTCCCTAAATTATTCCTTGTATAGGGAGAAGTTAAAAAGCAAAATATTTAGCTATTCACCAAAGAGTGCTTTTTAATTAGAGCTTTATGTTTTGGCTGCCACTTTGGAACATACAGTGAATATTGAAGGTACAGATGCATACTGCAAAGGATCTTGGGACATCGTTTCTCTAATGTCATCGCTAACATATTGCATTTGTATTGATTGTCTATGATTTCTGTATGTGGATGATTGAGTTTGAGCAAACTACTTAAGGTTTCAAAGGATTTGGATAATGTTACACTGTAGGGTTGGAAATCTCTTTGAATATTGTATCGCAGAGGGACAAAGACGTAGTTTCAGTGCATTTATTAGGCCCTTGCTGTAGAAATAGGAACAATAAACCATCTTTTTTAAGTTAAGAGATCTTGGAACAGGCGACTCTAATAAATCCTGGGTTTAAGAAGAGTGGTAGGTACGCACTGCAGTGGCGAAGTTGTTTATTCATCTGGAATGTATTAGAATCTTGATTAATAAGAAGACATCTGCAGTTTTACATAAAAAGCAGAGTGGGCAGTTTGGCAAATGGAAGTGGAAAGAGAGAAAGAAAAAGCCAGTTCCATCTAATGCTATTGTTTCCTTTTTGACCAAGCATTGTTATTCCTAATAGTACAGAGCCATCTGACTTTTTCCCCCTACAAAAAAACTGCAATAGAGGATTAAAATCTGTAGCTTTGAGAGCAGACAGGCCCCTTTAAAGCCCTGTATTCAAAATAATTTTATATTTATCACCCTCCTTCTAGAAGCTCCAAGCAGGAGAAAGAAAACCTCATGTATTTGATTGTTTGGTTTATGTGACATCAAACATACCAATATTTGCAAATGTAAAATTTAACATTTCATATTTTTACATGGATACATATTTTTAAATGGAATACATTAAAAAAAAACTTTTCATTTAAGAAGCCCTTAAGGTACCCTTGTGAGGGTATCACAATCATTTTTAACTACATAAAAGTGCAAGAGACAACATAAGACACATTAAATTTCAAGATGGCCAAACAGTTGCTTATTGGAATAGGGCATGGAAATGGCGGTGTTTGAGTGAAATCAAAATCAAAGCCTGTGAAATCTGTAGAAGTTGCATATCAACAGCATGGCTTCCTGAATGCCAGGGCATTTTACTAAAGGGAATGATGAGATCAGAGCTCACTATTTGGAAGATAACGCATTTGGCAGCCAGTTTCTGCAGAATCTGGCACCCACACAGACATGAATCTCTAAAGCCAGTAGGTGAAAGATTGTTATAGTCTTCGCAGAAGGCAGAAATTCATGCATATAGCAATCGTTCTTAGGGGAGTAAAAGAAACAAATTCTGGCCAATATAAAATACGACAGTTTTAAAGAAAAGGAGCCCAAATAAGAAAAAATAACTAGCTTACTTCAGATCTGTTCCACAGTAGAATTTGGTGTACAGATCTCTTGATGATAATGTATATATCTGCTATTGGATACTTGCTGAAAGCTGACAGATGACTATTTTAGGCCACCCAGCCACAGACAGCTAAATAATATACAATAGATTCTAGAAGCAAACTTGCTTAGTAGGAGCAAGTATTAATGAATTACAGAACTAAAAAAAATGGACACTTGAAAAATGATTGAAGGATGAAATTCCTTAACAGGCATTAGCAGAGTTAAATTTATGTAGTTAATGTCAGAATATAGCTTGTTTCAGAATATAATTACCAGCCCTCACCACCCCTTCCCCAAAGTGTGATAGTCCAGTCAATTTTAGGCAAAGTCAAATTTTTTTATTTTAGCAAAGACAGCAGAGCTATTTTTTTTTTTAAAAATGGTGTTTTAAGTATTTATTCTTAGTATATGAGAGGAGGTTGTTAATACATGATAGGACAATGCTATATTACAGGGGTTTGCAAACTTTTACTGTAAAAGTCAAGATAGTAAATATTTTAGGTTCTGCAGGTCATATCATTTCTGTCATAAGTAGTCAATTCTGCTGTATTGACGAACTCATGCTCAATATGTAAATGATGAACATGGCTCTTCCAATAAAACTTTATTTGCAGAAACAGGTACATTTAGCTTGCAAACCTAGTTTGCCAACCCCTCTTAAAATATATTGGTTAAGCATTTAGTAGGTCCTTAACAGTGGTAGACAATTCTAATAATGTTCAGTATTTGAATTTTAAAAGAGTGCACACTTGTAACTTTATCCGCATAAGACAGAAGGAAATTTGTGGACACATGCCAATGCCTAAGGGTCTTAAATGTTTATATTTTGTTATTAATGACTAATCATTAAAGTAAGTAAGTGGGAGAAGTATGTAAAGGGTTTTACAAGTTCTTTATCAAGGTGAAGTTAGCAAAGTGCACATGTAAAGGGATTGTTGTGAATATCAACATAGCTTTCCAAATAATTTTTGCTAACTCCAATTATTTAGAAAACCAAAAGGTTGTCTTTCTCTAAAGCCCAGATGAAGTTTACATTTTAAAACCACCGCTACATAATTGATAACATCATGACATGCTTTCATTCTTGCAAAGACTCTTCCAGGCAGAGCCAGCACAAAAAGGAATGTGCTAACACATAGAAATGTTCTTGCTTCAGTATTCTGTTGTCATCTTTGTCTGTGTTCTTCCTACATAATGCTCCATTGGCATACCTCATAGTATTTCAGGTTCAAGGGTGTTGTTGCTGACCTAGCATCAGTAGAACATACATGTAGAGCATCCCCAATAGGGAAGTCTGCTTATTCTAATCTAACCAACTGAGTCTTCTTTTGACCTCCCTTTGAGATGCGTGTGTGTGTGTGTGTGTGTGTGTGTGTGTGTGTGTGTAGTTTCAAGATAACTGGCTTAAAAAAAATTTTTTTTTAATGTTTATTTATTTTTGAGAGACAGAGAGACAGAGCATGACCAGGGGAGGGGCAGAGAGAGAGGGAGACACAGAATCCGAAGCAGGCTCCAGGCTCTGAGCCATCAGCACAGAGCCCGATGCGGGACTCGAACTCACAAACCGCGAGATCACGACCTGAGCCAAAGTCGGACACTTAACCGACTGAGCCACCCAGGCGCCCCTCAAGATAACTGGCTTTAATCAGAAAGGTGTACAGTAGAAAGGAGTACAGTTGTTTCTTCCATATGGGGTTCAAAACTATAATCTCATCCTAATAATCTTCTTTTTTAAAAAAATGTTTACTTATTTATTTTGAGAGAAAGAGAGTACCTATGTGTGCTCATGCAAGCAGAGGAGGGGCAGAGAGAGAGAATCCCATGCAGGCTCTGTACTGTCAGTGCAGAGCCTAATGTGGGGCTCAAACTCACAAACTCTGAGATCATGACCTGAGCCAAAGGCAAGAGTCAGATGCTTAACGGACTGAGCCACACAGTCCTAATGATCTAATAATAATAATAATCTAATAATCACACTGAGCCTAATAATCTTCTTGCAAACAGTTACACTAACCAGCTAACTAGTGACAATGGTAAGATGAATGGCAGGGAATTAGGAGGAATACACATCACAGGGATTGTTCTTCACTCATCATGTGTTATTAGTGAATGATCTGTTCTTTTGGATCTGAAGGTTTCTAAACAAGTGAATGCATACCCTCCACCCCACCACCACTGCTGTTCCTTTATTTTAGGTTTCTCACCTCTCATCTGAACCATTGCCATAGCCTCTAGCCTTTGTCCATTCCCTCCCGATCCATAGTGCTCTGATGGAATCCCTTCTCTTCTGATCGAAATTCTTTAACAGCTCTCTGTGCCTGCATACAGATTCAAAGCCCTTAGCCTGATGGGCAAGTCTGCCGTGAGCTGGATCCTGACTTTATGTAGCAATGTCTTTTGCCACCTCCTCCCACAAACTCTGTGTTCTAGTGCAGATCTGGGCTGCCAGTTGGCATCCCCTAGGAAACTTAAAAAAAAAATACTGATTTAAGCTCATCCCCAGCCCAATGTAATTAGAATTTCTGGGACTAGGGTACAAGCATCAATATTTTTAAAAAGACCTGCAGGTGATTTTAGTATACAGCCAAGTCTGAGTTACACTCTGTCTGATCATTTGACACAAATGTTGGTTCCCCGATCACATGATCTTTGCTTTTGTACATACGTTTCTTTTTGCCTGGAATGCTCAGTCCCCTTTTCTATATGTGGAAAACTCCGGATTCTTTTTTAAGGTTTAGTACAACACATACTTGGGTTGCCTTTCTGTATCTTTGAAGATGTAGTTGGTGTTTCTTCAGTAGGACTCCCGCAGCAGTTCTGTAGAGGCTTTTATTACATTCCCAATTCTGTTTTGTTGTAATCGTATGTTTACATGTCTGCCCCCCACCCCATTCAGTGAGCTGTTCAGTGTAATAATTCAGTGTCTCGGTCAACTTTTGTCTACTGGGCCAGGTACAGAGTGCCACCCATAAGTTGGTATGTAAGGTGTCACTGTGGAGTGTATGAATGGATGAGAAGAATGAGACTGAGGTGTGGCCACGATACACCTAAAGATTGATTCACTAGCTCATTGGGTGGGCTTCTAAATGACCTCTGTTTCAAAGGAGATTAGGTGAGAGAAGAACCAGTCTGAAAATTAATGCACTTGTCAAGTAGGAGAATCCATAGAATGAGCAACACGATGGAAACCCTTCCCTGGGATGGCACACCAAATAAGGTCATGTGACCACAGCCACAGGAAAGGATATGGTCAGGACTTTGGGCAAGAGAGGTGGCAAAGGAATGAGAGAAAACATCAATGATCATCGAACAGACTTCTCTCTTAGGTGGGGAAAGAAAATCGATGCCAAGTGAACTCTCTGTAAGGTAATATGCTAGTAAGAATTGGGAAGTCCACCATAAAGCAAAGCATTCCTTTAAGAAATGGTAGGGATGGGGCACCTGGGTGACTCATCAGTTTAAGAGTCCGACTCTTGATTTCAGCCCAGGTCATGATCCTATGGCTCATGAGTTCAAGCCCCACGTTGAGCTTTGTGCTGAGCCTGCTTGGAATTCTCTCTCTCTCCCTGTCTCTCAGCCCCTCCCCTGCTCATGCTCATGCTTTCTCTCCCTCAAAATAAAAAAATAAATAAACTTGAAAATAATAATAATAATAAAAAAAAGAAACGGTAGGGGAAGGTGGCAAGATGACTAAGGCAAGTGGCATAAGCCCCACATAATAACTGAAACTTCAATAGAAGTTGAGACTGAATAATTTTTACTCAATTGTTATAGTCTTAACAATAGTAGCTTTGTTTATGGGCTTTGATAAATCTTTGATTATAACAATATAAAAGATAGCCAACAAAAAATTAGCTGGAGAATTAAAAAGAAAATAGGAGAAAAAAAATCTATAAAAGAGAATGAGTCTTGTCTGTTTTAGAAAGTTAAGCTGCCCCAATGGTTGGTCGTGGTGTTACATTCTATGGACTCATACTAAGGAATCAAATGTATTATGCCTATTCACAAAATAAAGTATAGTGGCTCTTGAACAACAAACTCATTTAATGGTTTTTTAAAAAGTCTTTTTTGTAACAAGCACAAATATATATATATATACATATATATATATATACACATATATATATACATATATATATGTGTATGTATGTGTGTATATATATACATATATATATATATATATATATATATATATATATATATATAAAATATGTACATTTTAAATATCTGTGTCTGTATTTATCCAAAACCAAGAATGGGTGGAGATCTCCTCCTGTATACCTTTGTGTACCAGGGCATACCCAAATGTTTGTTTGATGAATGAATGGGTGAAACCATGAAAGACTGACTTGAATGAGTTAAAAAGCAATGTAGGCTGTTGCCTCAGATAAGTCTCCTCTCAGGTTTTCCAAGATCTACCTAGACTGCGTGAAGTATAGAATAAAAAGCACATTAGCTCAAAGATACATCGTCAAGGAATTATACGTTATAAAAAGTACTCATTGATGACCCACGATAAAATTAATGGAACTGAAAAAATTATCTTTTCAAAAGAGACATGCTGAGACTAAACAACTTTGCATAAATAGGATCAATGAGATCAATGAAAATTTGCTAGAGCAACATTGATTCATTTGCTTTTTGCAGTTTTTAGTACCACCAGAAGTTTATTTCATAAGTTGCTCACTTGGAATTCATCACATATTTTCTAATGGAAAAATGCAAAAAAATGGAGGCTACGTTCTTGGATTAGCTCATTTTTTTTTTGATATGCAAGGTTTGTTAAAGGGTCACAGCAAATAGTTGTACAGTTTGTGTATTTCACAGAATCTCCAACAACAGGATGAAGGGACAGAAATTCAGCAGTGCTTTTGTCAACCAGTGTAAGGGACAGGTTTTTTTTGATGGTTTCTTTATAAGAGTGGCACCTTTTGGAATTTATCCTCTTGGATTGGATTGTCTTCTGTGTTTCTCATAAAGATGCCTTGGGTTTGTGCTAGAGGCTGCTCGTGACTGAACAATGAGTCACACACATGAGTTATAAGCGTTATTTAGATGGGAATTTGAATTCTGAGTCTTCATTAAGGAAGCCAGACTAGCATTTCTTCAGGATTCACTGAAGGAGAAGTTCTCCTGGTCCTTTCCTGTGTGTCACGAGCACTGAGTAGAGCCTTCCCTGGCTCTTCTAGAATAGGAAGAGGTATGGGAGGTTGGGAACTCTCATGAGAGGGCAGAAGTTTCCTTCGATCCCAGAGTGTAGATGAATAGAAGCTGTGCAAGTCAAGGTCTCTGTGAGGGCATAGGCTTCCTGAAATGCCAGGCTTGGTGTGGGTGGAGTAGCTGTAAGTCCTTGGGTTTTATAGGAACTTTGCAAGTTAGGCACCACAGAAGAGTGAGTGAGTGAGTGTGTGTGTGTGTGTGTGTGCGCGCGTGCACATGCACACATGTACACACTTACATGTTAAAATTTCCCTGGGCAAGTTGACAGCAGGGGGACTTCTGCACTGACAGGCTAAATGCTATGGAGGGGTTCCTTGGAGGTGTCTTTAGAGGATGGGATGGATAGAATTCCATCTGCTCACCACTGTTGGGCAGGAGGGAGACTTGTACTTTCTCAGCGGGCTGAGGTGGGGACTCTCAGCGTTGGTGGGCAGTGGAAGATGAAGTGCTAGTAGGTCATTCGTCTATATCATTTGTAAGGTTGACATTTTGAAACCAATGAATTTCCATAGGTGAACAATAGATTCTTACCGTCATAGAGCTGAGTTTTAAAATGCTATAAATCAATACAATTTGTTTTCATTTTGTTCTTTCTTAGTTCTTTAGTACTGAGAAAGCCAAAAAAGGGCAAATAAAATCTCAATTTCACAATATGATCAGTTCTCCAAACTTAAGAAGACCAAGTCACATTAATTAGAAACCATTTCAATAATTAAAAAATTCTTTTGGAAAACAAGACACTTAGAGCTCACTTGGATGTGTGATCTAGTAACAGTATTAATCAGTTGAATAATCCACATTAATCAGTCCTGCCTCGAAGTAAAATTATTAATCAACTTGATGATCTAAGCAATCGTCTGAGGAAATGAGTTTGTCTTAGAATTTAAAAGTGATAATGGAAAAGTTAAAAAGGGAGAGAGAACAAGCAAAAGAATGACATTCTCGTCAGTTTTATTTCATTGATTTCAATACCAGCTTTTCCACTAATGTAGAATGACTCTGAACAAATAATTATAAATAATTGCCCCTCTTAATGGTGTCCTCTTATCTCCATTTAGAGAGAAAGCTGTATGCAAGTTTGTCAGTGGTGAGGAAGAGCTACATTGGGTTGTTTCCTTTGCCCTTCCCCCCACCCCCTCCCCAGGATCAAAGTTGGTATCCTCTGGAGACTAATGAATAGCATAAAAGCCGAGGCCATATGGGACACTAAAGAGGCTGAAATTGAGGCAAACTATCATTGCATTTGGTTATTTCAGCCAAACAAGAAGAGAGCAAGAACAGATCCAAACTAGTCATTGGCTACTTGGCCACTCTGAGACTAAAACAACAACAACAACAACAATGATGTTTAGTTCAGGTTTCCACTGATAATGTGGAATTTCAATCATACAGGAAAACTGGGGTTATCCCATCATGATGAAGCATTCCTAAGTCTATGTGTAATCTCCTGGTAATCAACAAAAAAAACTCTATTGGGGAAGGAATAAAAGATGGAAGTCAGGGAATGTTACCAAAGAAATATTTTCAGAAATTCTCTTATACTAAGTGACGATTATAGCAGCAATTGATTTGGGACCCTTTTGTTGAAGAGAATAAAAACTTCCCGAGAGCGCACTGTAAAATGATGGTGTGGAGTATTTGAAGTGTAGCCCCAATAGATTATGTCCCCTTTTACTTGGGACTGAGGGAACTCCTTCTGTCTTTCTTAGGCTGAGCCCCTGTTGGCTTTGCACCAGTTTTTCACCTGTCCCTTCCCACTGTCTCCATTTAGATATGTCATTGTATTCATAGAGCAAGCATGAACTACTATGTAGGGTCAAGCCTGTAGCTAAACAATGACAAAAACCAAGCAAAACAAAAATTGTTTGTAAAGTTGGTCTTCTTCTAATCTTAGCACCCATTGCTGCAAACTTTAAATCTTAGGCAGCTAAATCATTGATTTCTCCCCAGTAAGAAATTTGTGAATTAAACTTATTTTGCAAGGAAAAATTAAAGAATATATTCATAGATAAAGCAAAGAAGATGAAAAAAAAAAAAAAGGATGCAGCACCCATGAAGGTTGGGGTTGTTATTTTGGAATCAATAACAAAATCTTTGCATGTTTGATTACTTCTCTTGAGAGGCTGAACATCTTTAGGATACAAGTTTTAATTTAACCGAAAATCTTCTCTTGTGTGGCTTGGCAGATGTGAAAGTTTGAGAATCTCAGAAAAATCATGTCGAAAGAACCTGCTTACGATAGATCATGGGGGAGTGGATTTGGTTGACGACACAGACTATTGAGTCCTTACAGAGAATTGTTTGTCTTCCGTTTTTAGATGGCTTTAATTCCTCCAAATTGCTCCTTGAATAATAGGAGAAAGGCAATTTGAATTTCAGTGACAGATTGGACATAACAGGTTGCAACTATTAGGTCTAATTTTACCATACTGAGAAATAAAATTGCCTAAACATAAACATCGATCACTGATGCAGTAAATTAATTTGTACAGAAAAAGTAGTTTAACTGCAGTGCACATTAAACATAGAAAATTTTCAAAATTACTGCTCTCTGAATTAATTTGTACACTTGTTTACTTGTTAAAAGCACGCATAAATTTTTTTTTCCTAAGGCAGTGCGGGTTTGAAGTGAGTAAGAAAGAAGTATAAAAAGTGGCAAGGAAATAGGAAAATGTGGAAGTCATACCAACAGACCTGAATACTTGAAAATAGTATTTTTTTCCTGTTCTTCACTTTTTTTTGTTTTTCAGTGCTATTTAGAGTGTGCTTTGTTTTTGAATCTGTTTATAAGACCACTAAAGATGTGTTTATTCTCCCTCATTATAACAAGATAAATGTGATGTTTTAATAGTCCTGACTTACGTTTGCTAAGAATTGGAGGTGTGGAGTAATTAGAAAGGTTTTATGGTTTGGTTCCTTGGTGAGTTTACATCCAGAGGTGTCCTAGGGCTTGGAGCTGTTAATATTGCATTCCTGGACCATCTGACCCGTGAATTTCTTTGTATTTAACCCTTAAGAAAATCGGTGGACATGTTTTCATTGTTACCTGTAATTCTATTATGAGGAATGCATGGCAAAGTTTGGATAGTATCTTTTCAGACTGTTCCAGCCGCCGCGGAACGGGAGCTGGCAATGTGGTGTGCTGTGATACCATCTCCTGCCTACAGTTTTCAAGGACAGTGGTTCGATTCAAATACGATTCTGATAAGTGGCAGGTTTTCGTGTCTTTAATGCCTTGACAAGGGCATCACTCTCAGGAGAGGGAGGTGAAACCGTTTGGACGAGGGCTCCATCCCTGCTCCTTTGTGCTGACACACTAAGATAATGGACAATTAAGAGAACCTTCACTGCAGGTGAAAGGATGAGGTTATCACTAATATAAAGGAGCCCATGGGGTGCTGGGGTATGAAGGAGAAGAGGAATGGGAATTTTTAAAAGGAATATAAAACACACAGATGAGACGCCTAATAACTGTTCACATATTGCTCTTTCACATGTGATAATGGTGAGTGATTGCAGTGTTCACTATTGCTTGCTTTAACTTTTTAAAAAAAGATCTGGTTCATTGCATTTGACACAAAGTGCTGCAGAAAACTTGCCTCTATGCTAGCTCGCCTGTCACAGAGCAGGTGAGCGCAGATAATAAAAGGGTTTGTTTTTGTGGAATCTGGCTTTTGGACCACCTTTCGTGGGGTTTTGCAAATTGACTCGTGATAATCTGGGGCCATGGCTGTCAACCTTGACTGCACTCCCCAGGGCCCCAAATCTCAGAGAGTCTGATTTACTTGATCTGGGGAGGGTCCCAATACTTTTAAAAGCTCCTTGGACAATTCCAGCCTGTAGCCTGGTCACAGGCTCTTGTTACAGAGTTTGTAACAGAAGGTTCAAGCATCTCCATGCTTGGCTTCCCTGACAGACTGTCTGATTCCTTAATAGGCTTGAATAAGGGTGTGTGTGTTGCTATTAGAGAAGATGTATCCTGTAAGTTACTAATAGCATACAGAATATGTTACTAAACATCTAGTGTTTATGCCGACTTCATGGTTTAGCATTCAGGTGCACCTGGAGAGAAAGAAGTCTCTTCTCTCGACTGCTGTTCCCTGCTTGCCCCCGCTCTCTTTTTGTTTCTGTGGGGTTTTTTTCTGGTATATTAATGGAGATTCCTCCTCCACTGATACTGTGCATAAATGACCGATAGTGTGGGGAGAGTCACCTCAACGTGAGGGCTTCCATAAAGCTTGTAAACTGCATTATTTAGGGTCATAATGCAATAGGGTGCCAGCAACTTTGTACCTAGACCTCTAAAACTATAGGGGTGGCTGTCTTGTATGCATGTTAATCACAGGGGGAAAACCTCTCGTACCATTTAGCACTAATAAAAGTGAGACAGTCCTGAGTATTTCTAAACTGAGTGTAGAAGAGGTTAACTGATTTTCTTTTGACTTAAACTTTCATTTGTCTCCAAGAGCCCAGGACAATAGAGTGCACTGCTTCTGATAAGTATGGGTTCTCCTCAGCCTGAAGAGATGTGTGCGATAAGATAAGATGGTTTGAAAAGAGAGAGAGAGAGAGAGACAGAGAGAGAGAGAGAGAGAGAGAGAGAGAGAGAGCGCTTGAGGGAAAGGAATAGGAGGAGAGGGAGAGAGAAAGTATGTTAACTGCTCTGACTGCAAAATGCCCCCTGGTAGCCAGAGATAAGACACCTTGAGCTACTCAGAAGACCTTAAACAGGATGTAAATGAAGCCAATAAAAATCATTTGAGATCAAGCCACTTTTCTACTCCCCTCCTATTTCCAGCCCTGACAGCAGAAGGCTTAATTTACTGTATGGCATGCCACCCTCACATGCAGTACCCGGGAAGTTGCGAGAGACTGAGAGGAGCCAGTTCAAAAAACAACATCTCTACAGTTTCTAGGGAGGTCCAAATTTAAGGCATTTAATCAGCAGTTCTAGAAATGCCTTCCTGAGTGGAAAAAGAAAGTATTGCTGATTATCGGAAGCTCCTGTCCCCTTTCCCCTCTTCCTGCTTTGTATTTAGTTAGGACAGTCGTCTTCACGTGAAGTGGTTTTTGCGGGGCGAGCTGCGTTTCATAGCATATTGATATTTTTCATCAGGCTAAGGCAGCTCGAAAGGAATTAGCAACAAAAATTAAAGACATAGACTTTTTCAGGTACATATTTGAAGCAAGCTGTTTATTCACAAGTCTATCCGCATCATGTAACACCCAGCTTTTATGTACTTGAACTTTATAACTTTCAAAATGGTGATTGTCTTTCTCTAGAAACATACAAGCTGCTGCCAGCCACAGGAAGTAACTTATGGGAGCTAATTGGACATTACACTGAAAAGATTTGAAGCTGGGAGTCCTACTGAAAGTGGGAGGGGCAACTGTTAAGGGACAGGAAGGCAAAGGAGATAATGATCTCATTTTCTTTTTGTAAAAGCTGCTCCTTGGAAGGCCTGGGATTCCATTTGGTCTTTGCATAGGGAGAGGAACCCCACCATCAGCCTTGTTCTGGTGAGAGCAGTGAATATGGAAAAGGCACAGCCGAGTGTGGCCAACTTTAAGCAGAGGGCTTAAGTTCTTTAGGGGAAAGAAAAGATTCTACGGTGGTTTTCAAACATGGGAGTGCAGGGGAAACACTCTGAAGCTTGCTACAAGTGGGGATTTCTGGGTCGCCACTTGTTCAGAAGTTCAGAGCCAGTAGGCACTGGGCTGGAGCTTAGGAGTCTGCATTTTCAGCAGATAGTTTGGGAGGTTGGGGAGCAGGGAGTGATGGATTATACTGAGAAACACTGCCCTGGATCATCTGGTTGGGGGAGAGGACCAGCCCTTGGTTTTGTCGCACAGAGTCATGGTGGGCACAATAATCATCGAGGAAGGATAGCTTAGGGAAAGGGGAAAAGCAGCCTTCATTGAATCCCTCTCTGGGATGAGTGGTAGGGAATGTGCCTCTCAGGGCAGAGCAAGACAAAGGTGAAGCTAACTATAGCTCTAGTTTTATGGAAACTTCTCTTCTGCTTTTCCTTGCCAATACCTGATCTGACCAAGCCACCCTTGTTCAGAGGAGAGGATAGAAAGAAGAGAGAGAAGGAAAGAGACCCACTGTTAAGGAGAACTGGAGGAGTGTGTGTGTGTGTGTGTGTGTGTGTGTGTGTGTGTGTGTGTGTGTGTGAAGTGTGTGTAATATTTCCTAGCCAGTAGCCAGTAGTGAAATTAAATTAAGAAATAGGCTGTCATGACCTGTCATCCACAGGTTATGGGATCATAGTATTGTTATGTGATTTTGTTTTCCTGTGTCTGTGTGTATATACACGTCAGTGAACATAAATTAGTTTTGTAATAGAAGAAACAGTGAAGTCTTTAATAAAAGGAATGAGCAACGTTAAATACCATTTTTAAGTTTATTCATTGACTCATGAAAAACTAGATGACTTGGTGGCATTTGAGGTTGCTGTTTTAGCAGGGAGGGTTAAGGAAGGACACCCTTGGAGAGTTATCTCACGCCTGGACCAGGCTGCCTCCCTTGGTTCGTGTTTCAGTGCCACCATCAACTGCTACTGTTAGTGCGAGATTATAACATGTTCCTCCCTCTCATTGACCTGTGTGTTCCTTAGTAAAGTTCAGACTTTTTTTTTTTTCTGAAGGCTAAGACTTCCCACGGACCTTCAGTCTTCTGTTTCATATATATGAAAAGTTAGGAATGACAGCCTTGACTTTCTTTATTCTGTGTAGGCTTCAATCAAATTCACTTATTTTCTTTCCTTTGATCCCTCAAGTCGGACCTAGAGGTGTGCGTAACCCATACCAAACAACATCGGGCCATCTTTAGAGAAAAGAGCAGAGCCCAGATGTGGGAGGAGGCTTCGTAAAGATTCAAAAACCAGCCCTTTCTAACAGACAGCAGTTAGTCAGTCAAGATCCCAGGACGGTGCTAGTAGGTTTTAAAGTCTCAGAGTATTTGAAACGTGCTGTTGCAAGGGTCATACCAATAAGCCTTGGACATATTCAGATGTGTATGGCTCTCCATATCCCCCTCTTCAAAGGCAAAAAACAGTGTCATAAATTTCTCCATGAAAATTATGATTCAGAATTGGTGCATTTCACATGAGGACTAAGCAGGTACATATCAAATTCCTTATTACCTGACTCGAATTTCATAATTTACTCTTTTTTAAATCCTATTAGCACATTAAGTTTTCGGTGGAATTTTATCCACTGCTTGTGTCCTAGCTGTTGGGTGCCAGAGGTGTAGATGGCTACATGTCATTGTGAAACAGGAGTAGATGGGGGTCTCCAATTGGTTCCCCCAACTCCAGCCAGCTTTATTTCTTGGCTTGTTACTATGGCCACACTGCCTTGGATTCTTATACATTGTTTTGTGGTTTTAAAATTCCCTTGGATATAGACCGAATGAAGTGGTATAAGGAATTATCATGGGCTTTTTGATGCATGACTTTGTCACTGGTTTGGGGATATTTGTCAAGACGTCTCATCCTATGTATGTATGTTTAAACATATAAATATAGAATTTAATAAAAGCATTATAATTATATGTAATATGTGTTAATCACTAAAAGTAGCATTGTAAAGATGTCCCCTAATAAAGTGTTTGAATAAGACATGATTGTGCATTGACTCATGTTAAGTGGCAAATTACTATGATTAACACTTTTGTAATGAGAAATAGTAAAAGGATTTCAAAAATTACTTTAGCAGAAATCATTAGTCTATTCTGAACATTTTAGTTAACGCTGCATAAACACACACACCCACACACACACACTCACAATTTTGGCCAGGATTTGTTCCCATAGATAAATTATCAGAACTGTTACAAGAAAAAAAATGATAGGAACTGGATGGATTTTATTTTTATATTTATTCTCAGATAGAGTTTCTAGAGAAGAGTAAACTGAACCAGAAATGAGAAATGGAAAATGAAGGGAGAGTAAGGTACCTGGAAAAGCCATCGGATTGATAATCAGTCTTATTTTCAGGATTGCCCCTTTCAAATTTTGCCCAATGAGGTAAATGGAAGGAAAACCTGATGTGAATGAAGAAGGGTATTTGATATTGTATGACCTGTGTAGAAATATTTCATCACACCCTTGTTAGAGTGGTTTTAAGAAAATTCTTCTGTCCTTTGCAGCTTATACAGTACTTTACCAAACATAATCTCACTTGAAATAAAGGACTCTTGGGGCACCTGGGTGGCTCAGCCGGTCATGATCTCACAGTCGTGAGATCGAATCCCACGTCAAGTTCTGTGTGGAGTGTTCAGCCTGTTTAAGATTCTCTCTCTCTCTCTCTCTCTCTCTCTCTCTCTCCCTCCCTCTCTCCTTCTGCCCCTGCTTCACTTGCCCTCTCTCTCTCTCTCAAGAAAGAAAGAAAGAAAGAAAGAAAGAAAGAAAGAAAGAAAGAAAAAACTTTTTTTAAAGGAATAAAGGACTCCTTATGTCATATGGGTTGCTTGGGATCTGACCTCACTTTTCAGTTTTAGTTTTACTATTGAAGTGTTAATGTAAAAGTTACTGATTCTGTTGAAACACCAGAAAACTCTATCCAGTGAGGCTGCATCAGTGATTTGTCCTACTGTAGATCTCTTCATATGTACAAAGTTTCAAGATAGTCCAACATCCCCCAATTTTTTAATACCACCATCCCGCAGTTTTTAATATCACCACCATATGTCACTGCCCCATAAAATGCATCAACACTGATTGAGGAGCAGATAATACACACTACTTTGAGTTGCGGCTGCTAGGTGGTTGGCTAGGTGCGCTCACTAGCTATCCGAGAGCACTGGGTTTTATACTCCAGCCTGACAACCTGGTTGTGAGTCAAAGTTTGTGCCTTAAAATTAAAAAAAAAAAAAAATATTTGTCTTAGACCTTAAGGGTTCTTACCATATTTTAGACATATGAACATCCATATCAAGAACATGGAGGTCCGTTGTATTATAAAACATCAAATAGACATAGATAATAGGTAATTGTAGTAATATTTCCCCCCTAAACTTTGTAACAGTTTTTTCTATATTAGCACACCATATTTATCACTTTACTGCACGATGAACCCACAGGGGGTGCTAATTGGTCATTAATTAAATTTTAGCCTTTCAACACTTTTGTATTCTCCAGTGGCTTTATCTGCAGTGAAGTATATAGTGTGGCCTTTTTAAACAGCCAGAAATTCCTATCAGCTTTACGGCTGCTATGGATATAATACAGGTGAAATTCAGCCCGAGTGAACATCATTTCAAGACTGTTATAATTCCTTGTGACCAGAAGTTTACCACCCTTGGACCAATGCCTACATGTTGGAAAAATGTTCAGTAAAAGTAGACTTTAATATGAGAAAACATTCTGAGGGACCAGATTCCTTTTTGAAAGAGAATCTGATTGCTTTGTTTGAAAATTCTAGTGGGTTATGGCAGTTCTTCAAGAAACCACTAACACAGTGGAATGAACTTTCTGAGGTCCATCATTGACTAATAAAAGTATTTTCAAACTTAGTTTTCTTAGTGGAAGAATTCCCTTTGCCTTATACTCCCCCAGTGAAGAGGTTAATGTAAAATTGCTAATGATTAACTTGGTAGCACTGAGGAATTTGCTGAGAATTTCAGAAGGTGTGGAGTTTTTTGTTTTTTTCTAAAGTATAATCGGTATATTTCACACTAGTGCAAAGGATTTTTTTAATTGTTTTAAATGTTTATTTTTTGAGAGAGATAGAGAGACAGTGTGAGTGGGGTAGGCACAGAGAGAGAGGGAGACACAGAATCTGAAACAGGCTCCAGGCTCTGAGCTGTCAGCACAGAGCCTGACGTGGGGCTTGAACTCATGAACCATGAATGAGATCATGACCTGAGGGGAAGTCAGATGCTTAACTGACTGAGGCACCCAGGCACCCCTAGTGCAAAGGATTTTGAAGCAAAATAAAATTCCTCAAGAAATTTCTAAACAATTAAAATAGTGTGAGATAAAGGGCTGGTGTCAGAACTATGTAATGTGGCTTCAAGATTTTGAATGCAGACCATTCCATTATGGGGGTTTTACTTTGGTAATGAGTTAATCACAACTTCCCAGTGTGTGCAGCTCTTAAGGAAAAGCCACTGCACATTGACCTTCAAGATAACTCTAACAGCATTTAGAAGATTTTTGGGGGGTATTTTTATTTATTTTCTTAAAAAAAATTTTTTTGCATTTATTTATTTTTGAGAGAGAGAGACAGTATGAGCAGGAGAGGGGCAGAGAGAGAGGGAGACACAGAATCAGAAGCAGGCTCCAGGCTCCAAGCTGTCAGCACAGAACCCAATGTGGGGCTCGAACCCACGAACTGTGAGATCATGACCTGAGCTGAAGTCGGCCGCTTAACTGACTAAGCCACCCAGGCGCCCCATTTTTATTTATTTTCTATTCAAAATTTTTTGTAATGTTTATTTTTGAGAGAGAGAGAGAGAGAGAGACTTAGTGTGAGCAGGGGAGGGGCAGAGAGAGAGAGGGAGACACAGGATCTGAAGCAGGCTCCAGGTTCTGAGCTGTCAGCGCAGAGACTGACATGGGGCTCAAACTCACAAACTGTGAGATCATGATTGAGCCGGAGTTGGATGCTCAACCGACTGAGCCACTCAGGTGTGCCTTATTTTCTATTTTTAAACAAATAATGCCTGTCAAGTCCTTTAAAAGTATTAGAATTTCATTATGAAAAAGGCAACAACTAAATGATAGTTAATTTGTTATCCTTTGTATTATTACCACACTTACCAGTTATAACCTAAAGGTGACTTTGACTTTCATAGTAGTAGTAACAATTTAGTACATTTTTATATTGTAAAAATTTAGAAAGCTCTTTTATCCAATGTCGTGTTTGATTCTTATGATATTAACTATGATGCAGGCTGGCATTTTTCTGATATTATAGATAAGGAAGCCAAAACTTAAAAAAAATAAGTAATTCCTAGAGTGCACAAGCAAATATCAGACCCAAACACATAGTAGGTGCTTAATAAATGCTGGTTAAATAAATGAATGAACAAAATAAGCCATGAAGAACTGCTTCAAATTCCTTGTGGTGTGAGGTCATGTATAAATACTAGACAAGAAAGTCACTAAAACTGGCCTTCTAACTCAAAATAGTAGAGATAAAAAGAGAGCCGACTTGGGAAAATTCACTGTGATGATGTCTATCATTATTAAGGGAAAGAGAAGCATGTTGAATAATATAGAATGCTTCCATCGCAGCACCGTAAACAGATGTGTGATACATGATTGCCAATTATTGAACGCCAAGAGGTTGATGCTTATCATTAGTTATATATGTTTTTAAGTAAGCCAAAGGATAGAAACAGTAAAGCAGTTCTCACCCCCCCCCCTCCCCCCCCCCCCCACGTAAATGGAAACCACTTTCCTTCTGTCTGGCTTCAGAAACAGGTCTCGATTTCCGTGAGGGAGATGACTGTTCTTTAACTGGTTTCGCGTCAGCTTTTTCCTCTGATTTGAGAGGTGGAGTTAAGTGTGAACTGCTTAAGAATGCACTGTTTTCTGTTTAATTTGGCTGCGGAAGATGGAATTCATTGAGCTCCGTCTGTTCAAGTGAACTTTAAGCAACAGTAAGCAAAACATTTGTACTTCTCTCTGCACACGAAATAGAAATGTGTCTGGCGAAAGAGACAGCGTGGATATAAAGACCCACCGAGGGCAAAGGAGGGGTGATAACAACTTCTTATCTCTTATGTTGGCTCATCTGAAGAAGCGCTAAAGGATTGTTGGGGAAAGTGAGCCTCTTTTTTCATTGAAAGTGAGCTCTGATAGCTGGAATTCATCTTAATACTGTGGTGAAAACTGTGCACCACCAATTCCTGCTCCCCACAGCTGCTGTCATTAATGGGTGACCACTCTTTTCCCTCATAACCTAACTGTTAATGCATTTAATTGGTCCTTCTAGAACAATTTGGAATGTTACAGAATTTAAAAGCATCTGTGAATTATAAATAATTTTAAAGTTTACATTTCTCTTTTGAACACCCAGTAAAGAGTATTCATTTTCAAGTAGTTAAATAAGTTTTATGACAACGAAGTGAATTTAATGCGGGGCTGTTGATTTTTGCAGAAAGTACGAAAGTTCTATCATTAAAATTGCAGCTTTTCTAAAACTGTTGATATTTCTATTGAGAATGAAAGGAAGCAATTGTGTAATCGTGTGTAATGGTTTATTTAGAATGACCATATCTTTAGCCATCGGAACCATTGCTTTAAAAATGTATTGTGTAATTTGGTTAGATGCTTTTACATATGGTGGTGTAAAATTGTTACTGTGATAGCACCAGGTTAACATGAGGAATATCTTTATGTTACCTGTGTCTGTTAAACACACGTGTCAAGATACTGTTCTCTTTGAGTGGTGCCTAACTTCTCTTAGTCTTTGTGCGCCAACTATATATTCTCCTTGGGATTCTCAGTTTATCGTAAGGTGGCTCAGGCAACTAATGAATGAAAAAAGGACAGTGAACTCTTCTTAATATGAAAGTTCAGAACCGCTCCTATAGTGTCTGTGCTGACAGACATAATCATTTTAAGCCGATGGAGGAGATAACGTGGAGATTTGCTCTGGTCTTGTGTTTTAACCTATTGTTCCACGCTTAAAAAATCATCTTTGAAATGAACTTATTTTGATGTTCAATAATGCAATGACTGTATTGCTAGTGTTCTATGAAGAGAGGTACTCTGAAAATTACATTCTTGGCTTCAGAATTACATAGCACAATACTTGTTCCAAGGTTATCTGTCTGTAAAGACCCAAGATTATATCTTCTGTACGATAACTTACTTGGAACAAAGTCAGCATGGACTTATGGTCCATTAATTTTTAGATACCACCAACTATTTATGTTTTATTTTCTTGATGGCTGAATGTACAATGCTTAAGGCACTGTAGATTTCCATCGGGCCAATCCTTAAATATTCCAGTGGTTTCATTAAAGGATAGAAAATGTTAAAATCTGTTTATACTATATACATAGAATTTTATATACGGAAGCATAAATGCACATACCACATATAAATCTTTTTGTTTACATATGCAGCTTTTCTTCTAGGGATGATAGGTGCCCCAGAAACATTCGCTAATCTCTGTAACACCCCAGAGGGTAAGGAGCAAGAATTATTATCTTCATATTGCAGGTGAAGTACCTAGGCAGGGACAGATTAAACGACTTGGCCGGGTCACTCTCTAAGTCAGTTATGAAGCTAGAAATAAAACTCCAGACTCTTGACTTTCTGTTCACATTCTGAGTCATTGCCCTGTTGTCATTACACCAGACCTGTCACTATGTGTGCGTTTCTTCCCTGGAAAAGTTACCATTGATGTAAATCCTGTCCCTGTTAAGGAGCCTTGCTGTGTGGCACTTGAACACACATGATACTGAGTCCCTGAAGTGCAGTTTAGAGAGTACTCTGCCGTTACGATGAACGAGCTCAGGTAGCCAAAGGATATCAGTAAGCCAGTTTCTCGAGGGCCCAGCCCTAAGAAGAACTAAAAGTATCAGAAGTTTCCAGAACTTCAGAGCTTCGGATAATTTCTTTACCATTGACAGTGATTCACTCCACCTTGTTATTTTATTCTCTCCTTAATAATTTTGGATGGTCCATGTTGTTACAGAGTCAATGTTCTGAAAGGCTCGGTCCCTGCCCTCAAAAGGCATGTATCTTACACTAGGACATGCTTAATGGTTCAAGATCAGCTTTGGCATCACCCCAAACCTTTCTGCCCATCCTCTCTTCCTCCTTCTTTGATCTTTTTTTTTTTAATTGGCTACTCCAGTTAGACTTGAAAGCAAGGAGTGGCCAGGACCCTCGGCATTTCTCAGCTGGCAGGCTGTAAAGTGAGACTGTCGGGTCCCTGATTGGTGACCAGTCAGCACCTCTCGGGTGCGCTTGCCTGTTCCTCCCCAGCAGCCAGGATAAAATCACATCCAGTCTCTGCTCTCTCCTCTCCAGGTTGGCACACAAGGGGCCGGTGGCTTGGATCACAAAGGAACTTTGTGCTCCGGTGCCTTTTTTCTGTGGAATACCTTCTTCTAGGATGACTTCACTTTTCTGTTAGTGAGCACTTTTCCCCCATAAATATGACCGAACAGGTGTTGCTCTGCTGCTAACTGAGTTTCCAGCTGTCCTCCTCCGACACAGACCCAGCGAAATCTGTTGTTTCGTCCTTTTGGGCAGACTGGAGAACCATCAAGCCCGAGATGGAGGTCTTCCTTGCAGGATATGGCAGTTTTGTTGCCAGAAGATGGTCGGGAAAGCCTGGCTGGCTAACAAAGACAGGCCTTCAGCGGCTGGGTGTAGTTCCAATTCTGCATCCCCTTTGGCAGGAGCACAGAGGCTGCCGCAGTGTGGCCAGCCAGCAAAATTAGGAAATAAGGACCTCTTTTATTTACTCAGGCTGCTGAATCATGGGCATTCCTGTCTGCTTGGAGAAAAGTCAGGCGGCTCTACTTTCCACTGAAAGTCTCAGGAGTGTTTGAGACTTTCATCTCGGAGTGTTCACACACTTGTTTTAATGTGCTTTATGGAAATGGTGAAACTCAGCAAGTACAGTTGCTGTAGAAAAACATCTGCACTAACTATGCACACACATTTGCATCTTTAAATAGACTTTTAGGCCACGGAACTGGTTTCCAGCGAAGTTTTTTTTTTTTTTTCTTTTCTCCCACCCCCGCCGCTGGTAAGAGCTACAGTTCTCCGAGAGTCACCTCAGAGTGTAAAGTGACTGATTCCAAGACTTAAAATTTAGCACGGACACGTTAAGTACTTCACACTGAAATGCAGAAAACCTGCCATAACACAGAGAGACATTCCTGTAAGTAGCACTTAGTGCCGAAAGGGGAAAAAAGTTCGAGTTGATTCAGGAACCGGCATTGAAAGAATCCTCTGCAGTTTCTTCCCTGGGAAAAAAGAACTTGAAATAGTTGACATCTACACGAGCCACCTCAACATAGTTTGTGTTGTGACTGCCCAAAGGCCAAAGTTAGTGGGGACGGGCAGCTCTCAAAGACTTAGGTAGACCTCAGAGAATGTTGGCAAACACCAGGGCCACTGCACAAGTCTTGGGACACTGATCCCCTTAGAGCATGGACCAACTCCCATGGGAGTTTTGTCAGTGAGTTCCTTGTGTGTCCCTGGGAGCACACATCTGTTTATAGTATGTCAGCAAATGAGTTTTTTACACTTTAGATTTTAAAATAGAAATCAGCCTTTTGTGAAACCTTTATTTTTCTACAAGCAGCATTCCCTGCTCAAACTTTTTTCTCTGTTCCATCCCCCAGCCTGAGCCTTATGAATCCTGTACACTCTTTCCATGTGCTTCAGTTACAAAGACACATCATCTCAGATTTTCACTTTCTTTTCCCTCAAGACCGAATAATAGGGACCGGAGAGAGAAGAGAAGGTTTCCAGCTCTCTTGAAACCCGATTGAGTAAAAACTTGATCCTAACCCTCGGCTCACTTGACATGTTGAAATTTACAAGCTTAAGAGAACAGTTATGTAATAGGTATAGTCAGGCATGGCCCACAGACAAGAACCTGATTTAAGAGTGGTGTCGGGGATTGCACACTATTTATAATGGTCTATTGCTCTGTAATTCTTTGTACATTTGTATAATAATATATCATGCCTGGACACAGTCTGCAATTTAATAATAAGTTCACTTGCTAAATTTTCAGGGTCAATAGTTATTTTCTTCAAGTCTAGATTCATGACAAATTCTGATTCACTGTTTTCCCAACTGTACAAATGAGATGATGTGTTTGAAAATATTTTTCAGTGAAACAACAGGACATAAGCCTAAGAGTAAATGTGAAATATAGCAGGTTTTTACCTAGACTGCTGAGCAAATTTAATAAATAACAATTGTTTTCAATTAAGGGAAATATTTTACAACTTTGGTTTGTTTTAGGGACACTTGTCTTTAAGTGACTTATAGTTTGTTTTTTAAAAGGATAGCTAGAATCACCATTGAGTTTGTTTTGAATTTTCTAAAATCATTTTTCTGTCTGTTCGATGGTGAGTTGAGTTGTCTGCCTATGTTCTTTCTATGTATCCACTTTACATTTAAATCATACCCAGAATTACCAGGGCCTTTCTTACGCTGTAAACATGTTGGGTTATAGACTCCTATAAATGAGGATGCAAAATCATGCGGTTTTCAACTTGTGTTGTGAGGCTTTGTTGCAGTGGGCAGGGATCCAGGAATGGTGTTTGGTTGTTTTCTCAGAGTTACATGGTTGCCATCTGGCATTGATAGTGAGATGGTGTTGTCATCAGTTTCTAGATGCAGGAAAGGAATGATCCTCATCTGTTTCCTGTGGATAAGCAAGAGGTTGATAATCTAGTAAAATCTTGTTACCTTAAAGAAAGCAGACGTGGAATTTGTTTACATAATGCTTGCCAGTTTCTACTTTTATGTTAATAATATAGCTTGCTAGTGAACTTCAGCTTTGAAGAATTTAAAAACTTATTTGATCATATTCAAATTGAGGTTTAGTCGAATATCCTAAGAGTATTCTAACTGGACCTTGTTATCCTGATAGAATCACTGTCCCCACCGGCTCCCCTCGACGGTCTTTGTCTGCATTTATGGACAACCTTGCTCTTTTGGAGAGTGAAAAGCTTTTACAGTTTCTTCTCATCTTGAATGATAGATTGTTTTGAAAAGCAAAAAAAAAGGGGGTTTTACAACTTATTTGAGGAGGTCTTATTTTCCACTTGGATGTTAAGAAAACAACAGAAAGATCAGCACACATTTGCCAAGCGCCGAGTTAAAAAACACCTCATAGGAGGTAGAGTTACTTTATGGATAACTTGCTAAGGTTATATCTGGCTTTCAGTCTTGTTTGTCTTCTCTTTGTTACTCATAAATCTTTCAGCATTTACCATAATCATTTATCACTTTTCCTGTTTCCAGTTTTTCACAAGTCGCTTTGTCTCTGCTCACCTCAAAGTGCAGGTCCTGTTTGGCTAAGGAAGTTCATGCTGCTGAAGCTTTTGCAAAAGGAAGAAATGGTGGGCCACCTCTTGAACTTTCCAAGCAAAATACAGTATTACAATCTGGCCCTTGTGAAACTCTCATTTTTTCTTGATCCTGGCTGATCCCAGCTACATGTAATATCTAGCAGTGCCCTCCTAACACTTAATAATCCATTTTCTGGCCTATGGTGTTCGAATCTTTCAGTTATTGAAGAAATCCTGGTTGTCTTTCATTACACAAGACGTAATTATTATTGTGTTTTCTGTCTTCCTTCATGTGCTTACTTTTTAATATTTTTTTGCTGAAAGCAATAAGGTCTGTATCAATAAGAACCCCATAAAAAGATTTTGGTCTTCAGAATTGCCTTTTTTATATAAAAACAAGCAAAATGCAGAGGGAATTTTTTATTAAATATTAGACATCTGGGTTGACTGCATTAATTTTAAATCATTCCTGTAATATTTCCCCTTTTCATTTCGTTCTTCAGACGCTCACATAATATGCAAATCATTTTAGAATGAATACAGAAGAAACATTAAATATATTAAAATCTGCGTTTTAATAAAATTGTCGATGCGTAATATATACCTTGCTCCTAAGGAAAAATGATAACAAGTAATAAAAGGGGTAATTTAGACATAGAGCTATTTAATATCTTCTTATATTTTACAACCCGGTAAAAAGTAAATGTAGAATAAAAGCTTTGGGTTCAGATTTGGACGTGTTCCACTCAAATGTTCTGTCCTCCATTCCCCCCACCCCCACCCCTACCCCCGCCAGGTTCTAGATAGTCCGACCGTATGTCCCTGCTGCAATGGTACTGTAAACCCATTCTCGAGTGCTCAGCCCGTAAGATAAAACGTTCCATTGCTTCTCGTTGCAGATGGAGTGGATGTTGAAGATGATCCCACGTGCTCTTGGCCAGCTTCCTCGCCTTCCAGCAAGGACCAGACTTCCCCCAGCCATGGAGAAGGTTGCGACTTTGGAGAGGAAGAAGGCGGCCCCGGACTCCCATACCCATGCCAATTCTGTGACAAGTCCTTTAGCCGCCTCAGCTACCTAAAGCACCATGAGCAGAGCCACAGTGACAAGCTGCCTTTCAAATGCACCTATTGCAGTAGGCTGTTCAAACACAAGCGGAGCCGAGACCGCCATATCAAACTCCACACGGGGGACAAGAAGTACCACTGCAGCGAGTGTGATGCTGCGTTCTCCCGAAGTGATCACTTGAAGATCCACTTAAAGACTCACACGTCCAACAAGCCATATAAATGTGCCATTTGTCGCCGCGGGTTCCTGTCCTCTAGCTCCTTACACGGACACATGCAGGTACACGAGAGAAACAAGGACGGGTCCCAGTCTGGCTCCAGGATGGAGGACTGGAAGATGAAGGACACTCAGAAGTGCAGTCAGTGCGAGGAAGGCTTTGACTTCCCAGAAGACCTGCAGAAGCACATCGCGGAGTGCCACCCCGAGTGCTCCCCAAACGAGGACCGAGCGGCCCTCCAGTGCATCTACTGCCACGAGCTGTTTGTGGAGGAGACGTCCCTCATGAACCACATGGAGCAGGTGCATGGCGGGGAGAAGAAGAACTCTTGCAGCATCTGCTCTGAGAGTTTCCACACGGTTGAGGAACTGTACAGCCACATGGACAGTCACCAGCAACCCGAGTCGTGCAACCACAGCAACAGCCCTTCCCTGGTCACCGTGGGCTACACTTCGGTGTCCAGCACGACTCCAGATTCCAACCTCTCCGTGGACAGCTCAACCATGGTGGAAGCCGCCCCGCCGATCCCAAAGAGTCGAGGGAGGAAGCGGGCTGCCCAGCAAACCCCTGACATGACCGTTCCCTCTAGTAAACAAGCGAAAGTTACCTACAGCTGTATTTACTGCAACAAGCAGCTATTTTCGAGCCTGGCAGTCCTGCAGATTCACCTGAAAACTATGCATTTAGACAAGCCAGAACAGGCCCATATTTGTCAGTATTGCTTGGAGGTGTTGCCCTCACTCTATAACCTAAATGAACATCTTAAGCAAGTGCATGAAGCTCAGGACCCAGGTCTGATCGTCTCTGCCATGCCTGCCATAGTCTACCAGTGCAACTTCTGCTCCGAAGTTGTCAACGACCTCAACACTCTTCAGGAACACATCCGATGTTCTCACGGATTTGCGAACCCTGCAGCTAAGGATAGCAACGCATTCTTTTGTCCCCATTGCTACATGGGGTTTCTCACTGACTCTTCCCTTGAAGAGCATATAAGGCAGGTCCATTGCGACCTCAGCGGCTCCCGATTCGGGTCTCCGGTGCTCGGGACTCCGAAAGAACCAGTAGTCGAAGTCTATTCTTGTTCCTATTGTACGAATTCGCCGATATTCAACAGCGTTCTTAAACTGAACAAGCATATCAAAGAGAATCATAAAAACATTCCCTTGGCCCTGAATTATATTCACAATGGGAAGAAATCCAGGGCCTTGAGCCCCTTATCTCCCGTGGCCATAGAGCAGACGTCTCTTAAGATGATGCAGGCAGTGGGAGGTGCGCCTGCACGTCCGGCTGGAGAATATATCTGTAATCAGTGTGGTGCTAAGTACACGTCCCTAGACAGCTTTCAGACTCACCTAAAAACTCATCTCGACACTGTGCTTCCGAAATTGACCTGCCCTCAGTGCAACAAGGAATTCCCCAACCAAGAATCCTTGCTGAAGCATGTTACCATCCATTTTATGATCACCTCAACATACTACATCTGCGAGAGTTGCGATAAGCAGTTCACATCAGTGGACGACCTTCAGAAACACCTGCTGGACATGCACACCTTTGTCTTCTTCCGGTGCACCCTCTGCCAGGAAGTGTTCGACTCAAAAGTCTCCATTCAGCTCCACTTGGCCGTAAAGCACAGCAATGAAAAGAAAGTCTACAGGTGCACATCGTGCAACTGGGACTTCCGCAATGAGACCGACCTACAACTCCACGTGAAACACAACCACCTGGAAAATCAAGGGAAAGTGCACAAGTGCATCTTCTGTGGTGAGTCTTTTGGCACCGAGGTGGAGCTGCAGTGTCATATCACCACTCACAGTAAGAAGTACAATTGCAAATTCTGCAGCAAAGCCTTCCACGCGATCATTTTGCTGGAGAAGCACTTGAGGGAGAAGCATTGCGTGTTTGAAACCAAGACTCCCAACTGTGGAACGAACGGGGCTTCCGAGCAAGTGCAGAAGGAGGAGGTGGAGCTGCAGACCTTGCTGACCAACAGCCAGGAGTCCCATAACAGTCACGATGGGAGCGAAGAAGATGTGGACACCTCGGAGCCCATGTACGGCTGCGACATCTGCGGGGCAGCCTACACCATGGAGACCCTGCTGCAGAACCACCAGCTCCGAGACCACAACATCAGACCCGGAGAGAGTGCCATCGTGAAGAAGAAAGCCGAGCTCATTAAAGGGAATTACAAGTGTAACGTGTGCTCTCGAACCTTCTTCTCTGAGAATGGCCTCCGTGAACATATGCAGACCCACTTAGGCCCTGTGAAACACTACATGTGCCCTATTTGCGGGGAGCGGTTTCCCTCCCTTTTAACTCTTACCGAACACAAAGTCACGCACAGTAAGAGTCTTGATACTGGAAACTGCCGGATTTGCAAGATGCCTCTCCAGAGCGAAGAGGAGTTTTTGGAGCATTGCCAAATGCACCCTGACTTGCGCAATTCCCTGACGGGATTTCGCTGCGTGGTCTGCATGCAGACAGTGACATCCACCTTAGAACTCAAAATCCATGGGACATTCCACATGCAAAAGACAGGGAATGGGTCTGCAGTCCAGACCACGGGGCGTGGCCAGCATGTCCCCAAACTGTACAAGTGTGCGTCTTGCCTCAAAGAGTTCCGTTCCAAGCAAGATCTGGTGAAGCTTGACATCAATGGCCTGCCATATGGTCTGTGCGCTGGCTGTGTCAGTCTCAGTAAGAGCGGCAGCCCAGGCATCAACATCCCTCCCGGCACGAGTAGACCGGGCTTGGGCCAGAATGAGAATCTGAGTGCCATTGAGGGTAAAGGCAAGGCGGGGGGACTGAAGACGCGCTGTTCTAGCTGCAACGTTAAGTTTGAATCTGAAAGTGAACTCCAGAACCACATCCAAACGGTCCACCGAGAGCTCGTGCCAGATAGCAACAGCACGCAGTTGAAAACTCCCCAAGTATCGCCAATGCCCAGAATCAGTCCCTCCCAGTCGGATGAGGTAACTTGCCTTTTTAATGTTTGCTATTTAACCTCCTCAAGAAACTGTTGCCACTTCATGTTTACCCTTTCTGCAGCCTTATTTATTGTCATGTGCCGAGAGATGCGTAGATTGAAATGCAGTGGTGTTTTTCCCCCCATAGCCATTAGCCAGCAATTACTTGCTTCTTGATAAGCAGCATTTTGGCTTGAATGGTGCAAAATAGGACTAATTCCAGTCTCCCTAGGATATTGTCTTCTCTATGACTGAAGAGATCAGCACTCTTGCCAGCACCACTGAGATCTGGAATCTCAGCATAGCTTTACCGCGAGTTGAAATCCCCAGCTATGACTTGTGTGTATGGCAGAGAGATAATGACATAAAAGTAAGATGCAATGGGCCAACATGCTGGCTTAGAGTAAATTAAAAAGAATATATATATTTGTGGATAACAAATTGGGTAGGGGCGGCTTCATAATACCATGTTGTCAACACTCACTGTTTCTCTTTGTCTTCTGGGTAGTGAGCAAAATATTTTCTCACAACAGGGTTTTGTAAAAGCCGCTACATTTATTAAGCGTCACGTGCCCAACGTTCCTTTAAAAGGCATCCCCTTAAATATCCCCGAGTCTTCACTGTCTGGTTTTGGGTTTCACAATTAAAGTGGATTTTTTTTTCTTAGTTTAAGAGTGGTTTCATGCCTTCTTTGCCATAACGAGTATGAAAAATAAGTTCATTTACAATGAAATAGTTGTAGAAGTCATCAGTCCTTGAAGCTGAGCAGAGGATGGTTCATTTTATTATAATTTCTTTATGCTTTATCACCTGGTTTCCAAGAGTTCTTTTCCACTTCCCTACCTGCCCCTATCTGGAGATCCATCCAAATGCAGACCCCAGGGAGATCCATTTCCCTTCAGTTTGGGGTCACTGCATTTTCCTTATCTTGTCTCTGCACTCACACCCTCTTGGAGGCCCCCCTGCGTGTCCCTGCAGATAGCCATCAGTCAGCTGGTAGGGGAGAGCCGGGAAGACTGACACAGAGCCCATCCTCCTGAAATGTGGCATCTGCGTGACAGGCAAGCTCCCAAACTTTGAAGCTGCTTCCCTTTCTTTCCTTCCAAGGAAATCTGCACCTCTCTCTCATTTAAATAAATGAAGTCCTTTCCAACTGATGAGGACAGCTGCAAGAACATAGCTTTGATAATGGCTCCTGGCTCACGTGTTGGATCAAATAGTTTCTCTTGGTAGTTAGGATCATATGAAATGAATTGTTTTTTCCAACTTTTTATTTCATGAGTTGTCTAAGCCTACAGAAAAGCTGAAAGAATAAGACAGTGAAAGCATGTGTGTTTGTGTATCCGTATCACAGATATACCGGATATGAACATTTTGTCACATTATTCTCTCTCTCTCTCTCTCTCTCTCTCTCTCTGCAACCTTTTTATTAACCTGAACCACATGAAAGTGAGTTTCAGACATCATTATTTTTCTAAGAATAAGGACACCTTCCTATTTAACCACAACATTATTAATTAAGGCAATTAACTAAATCGGTTAAAGAAATCTAGTGGATCTATAATATCATCTATAAGAAGTCCATATTCAAATTTATCCACTTGTCCCGAAAAGGTCTTATTTTTAAAATGCTTATGAACGAGAATTTTAGAAATCCGTTTATGTAGAAAATTATTCCTCTCCCCCTTTTTTAATTTTTCTATGCTTAGCACATATAGAGGAGTTTGTATATTCATGTTCGATTTAAATGGTGCATAAAATTGATTTAAAATGACTGTATTTGTGTGTGTGTGTGTGTGTGTGCATGCGTGTGAGCGATTGTGGTGGTGTGTTCGTTAAAAATCAAGCAAAATGGGGCTCTTGTTTCTAGTAGATTGTGGAAAGGAATGTGCTTTTTCCTTCTCATCTGTTCCTGGCTTATGTTTTCTGATATTCCTAAATTGCTATGTATTATAATACCATTTGAGGTGAAAATTTTTTTAATGAGGGAGGACGTATAAATAGTCTTTACACGTTAATTTGGTTAGAGTTATTTGCTTAGAGAATTTATCATTAAGGGATGGTCAAGTATTTAATTATACCTAAAATCTTAATGATAAAGTTGAACTACATCCTGCACTTACATAGAATAATGTATAAAATATTTGAAAAGTACTTCTTACTTGTAATTCTTACAATAGTGTTTTTTAAGCACTGAGATACCTCGAGTTAAAAGTGACTCTTTTAGAAGGGTACGTCCTTATTAAGCCGGGCTTATGAGACCTTGTAGCAATGTCCTTAATCAGATATAAGGATTCATTTATATATATTTCCTTTGTGCTTCAAAAGTTCACTAATTTGTTTGACATTTTCATCCATTGTTATTATTTTTTCTTCATTATACTATTAAAGTCATAAAATTTCATGTGCTCCCTTCCTTTCTGATATCCTCTATAATGAAAAATGTACAGTAGGCCATATTATTTGGACTTGACATAGAAAATTATCTATCATACGTGGAATTTTACAAAAAAAAGTCCCCAAATAATGCATCAGCAAGAAAAAGTCATGTCATAAAAATTAATTTGTTCACATTCTTTGTTAGTCAAGTTAAGCTTCTGTGACTTTGCATGAGTGTTGTGTAAATTTTTTACCATGTAGGTAAGAGTGAAGTTATTACATAAGTCTTTGCCAAAAGACAGGTATGCCATGTGGGAATACATTTTATCACAAAAAGATGTCTGACATGTATGTCTATTGACTTAGATGTCCTAGGTAGGAATGAAGCACTTAGTGATATAGGTGGTATTTTCATCTCTTCTTCTGGCTGAGGATTGAGACTTCAGAAGAGAAAAGAAGACCACGGGAGATAATAAAACCTGGATACACAGATATTGTCAAGAGCAAGATTAGAATTTTTTCTGGACTGTGACTTGTGATCACATAAGGGTATTGGTAGACACTGGAATGAATATTTCCAAGAATGTGTTTTTTTTGGTCGGGACTAGATTACCTATTTAAAAGGGGTTTAGATATAATCTAGGGAGGGATAAGCATTGTATAAACGCATGTGATCTAAGAAATGGATGAAAGACAGGCACATGACACTTGAAAGAAGAATAATAGCAGGTAGCTGTCACGTAATGGAGAAATTTGGAATTAAAGACAAAAGATCTGAATGTCAACCCCGTTTTTTTCTGCATAATGCTTTCGGAATTTGTGAAAAATGTTTTCTTTGTGCCAAAATCCTATAATTATCAATCTAATTTTGCTATGGAGTCTTTGTTTTGAATAAAATATTTGGGGGAACCTATTCATTTCCCTTTTGCTCTTAAAGATTGAGTATGATATACATTTATGCATAACCTACAACGATACCTGCAATGATTCCATAAATGGTAGAGATAACCTGACACAGGGGAAATGCTGACCATCTAGATTTTTCCATACATGAAACACCTCACAGAGTTACTGACATTTACTGTGTGTTGAATAAATGTTAGTTCTTCTTCTGCAGTTCATTGACACTGATCCTGTCTGGTCAGGTTCTGCCCCATCTGGACCTCAAAATGTTTTCTCACGATGACATTAGAAGATGGGTCCTCCTGCTTCCATTTCTCCAGGATCTCTGTAGGCACGTCTCTTCACGGGGTTATTTACTCACATTTCAACTCACACCACCCCTACCAGTGCATTGAAATTGCTCTCAGAAGGGTCCCCAGTTGTGTCTGTGTTGCTGGATACTCGCACAGTGCCACAGAATCAGAACCAGAGGGACCATGGAGGTTATCTGATTAAGCTGCCTTCTTTTACAGACAGCGAGTCAGGCCCAGATAAATTGAGATCTAAGATGACACAGCTCGTAAGTGGTAAACAAGGGGCTCTGAGAACCTGACTCTCTAACTCCAGGTTCAGGATTTTCTTCTCATAAATCCACCGGACTTTCCTCCAGCTACAGTCTCATCCATATTCTTTTCATAAAATCCTCTCTGTATTGCTGTCTTATTTTCTCTTGTCATTCACTTCCTCCACCCACTGCAAGGGATCGTCTGCTTCCATCACTTTACGGCAGCTGACCTCTTTAAGGTCTCTATTGATCCAATTGACCAGTGCAGTGCCTTTTTTTTTTTTTTTAAAGAGAACTCACCCTAGTTTGTGTGCTGTTCTACTTGTCACTGTTGGCCACTTCCTCTTTATCTAACCTCGATTTTCTCTCCTGGTTCCCTTCACAGAATGATCTGTACCCTTCTTTGTACTCTGTCTGCTCGTATACATTAAGGCCCATTGCTACTATTACTCTGCATACCCGCTCTATGTGGCTTCATCCACTCCCATGGCTCCAGCTATCACATTTTATGGATGACTCCAAATGATGTCTCCAAAATGCAGGAGGGAACTTCGGGGGGCTGATGGAAATATTCTGTATCTTGACTCTGGTGGTGGTTACGTGACTGTATGCATTTATTAATACTCACCAGGTATAAAATTAGTGAATTTTCATATGTGAATTACATCTCAATGAAACTGATTTTAAAAATGGTATCTAGGACTTACCCCCTTTCCAGTGATTTTCAGACTCCTACACACAGCTGCCTTCTTGATATATTCACTCACATGTTTCCATGCATTTTAAAATCAGTGGGACCAAAACTGAACTCATAATTTCTCCGAACCTGCTTCTTTTCTTATATTTTCTATTTCACTTGTGGAGCCATTGATTTTCTTGTCTCCCTTTTCTCCACATCCAGTTGGTCATCAAGTGATCTCTGTTTCAGCTCATATATATTTCTTAGATCAATCCCTTCCTCTCCATCCCCTTACCACATTTATAATTCAATCTCTGATCATCTTTCACTAAACTACTGAAGCAGCTTCCTAATTGTTCCCTTGGACTTTAGTCTTATCATTTTCAAATCCGTCTCCACAAAGCTGCCAGAACAATCTATCTAAAACACAAATCTGAATAGCATGTCCCTCCCTATTTGAAATATTTTGAGTGCTCTATACCTTTATCCTCATAGGATAGTATACTATCCTTTTATTGTGACATAGAATGATTCTTCAGGTTCCGGCCCCTGCTAAATTTTCCCTTCCTTTTCTTACCTTACACCTTATTCCATAGTTGAAAATACTTCAATTAACCCACAGGTGACACAGTGCGTCTGTGTCTCACTAAGGCTGCCCTATCCCTTCTGCCCAAATAATCTCTTTCCTCCTGACTGTGCTCCACCTTCTGTAAGGCTGTCCACCTTAACCTCTATTCGGAGATCAACTACTCTAGAAGGCTTCCTGTGACCCCGACTTCCCACTCCAAACATCCCTTCTCCCCTTGAATGCTCTGTGTACACAATACATCCTAAATATATAAAAATAGTCACATTGCTTTATAATTACCTCTTTATGTCTCCCTTCCTATGAATTCCTCAGGGCAAGAATTTACTCAATGTCATATTTCTAATACTCATGACAGCGCCCGGCCCACAGTAGGCAAATGCTTCTGTGGGTGGGTGTTGTGGAGCTGTGTCTGGCTGGTGGCTCGCCCAGAGCCTTTTCCCATACATGGCAACATGGCAGGACAGCTGGCCACCTAGCTTTTTTCATACAGGAGCCACCTGGTACAATGACAGAAACCTAGAAGGTGTTGGATAAATGTATGCTCTTCTTCTGAGCATGTTAATTTTAGGATCACTATCCGTGCTTTTTTACTCCATTTGGACTCAAAACGTTCCACCATTGTTGAAGTTCCATCATAGACGTCGTGAACATGGTCCTGACTACTGTTCATCATTCTATTCCAGTCAAGGCCTGCTTTCCCAAAGAAGTTGTACGTGGTCCTACCAACTTGGTCAGTGGTCTCCAGATTCCAAAGTGAGCCTTTCTGTCTTCATCCTTATGGCATGAGGCCCAGTAGACAGCTCTTTCTCGACATGCTCCTGTGACTTACGGCATTTCCTCTCCTAGTTTTCTTCCTACTTTGGCCTTTGGAGGTTTTCCTCCGGTGCCTGTTCTAAAAGTGTAGGGATTCTTTGAGGCTCATCGTTGGCCCTCTTTTTCTTCACTGTCTACTCTCTCAACAGCATCTCATCTATTCATGTGGCTGTAACTATCTCTATGCTAAGAATTCCCAAATTTATATTCATAGCTTGCACCTCTTCTTAGTTCCAGATTACTGTGTGCTACTGACAGCTTGACTTTTTCATTTGTATCTCTTCTAGATATTTGAAGTGTAACGAATACAGCCTAAACGCTTGATTTTCTCTCCTGAAACTGATTTCTTTTTCCAGACTTCCATCATTTTAGTAAAGGGAGCCACCCTACACACCCAGTTATTCAAGCAAGAAACCTGGGAATTATTCCTGATTTTTTTCCCTTCTCCTCATTCCCCACATCTAATCTGTTAATGAGTACTGTTGATTGTGCCTTTAACGAGTATCTCATCCATGTGTTTCTATGTCCGAAGCCGTCTTCATGGTCTGGGCTGCATCCTCGCCTGGACACTGCAGTCGTTTCCTAATGGAGTCCTCTTCGTCTTCTGCACGCTTCCAATCCATCCTTCCTGCTGCGCTGGATGGAATCTGGCAGACATGTAAATTATGGAGTCTTTTAAAATTCTTCAGAGACTTCCCACTTCCCTCAAATACAAGCCCAGCCTCTCACCAGCTTATGAGGCCACACATAGTCTGGCTGTAGCTGGCTGGTCTCACCTTGCTGGGGTGCCTCCTCACACACCGTGCCTGGCCTCCTGGCCTCCTGAGTAGGGGTCTGCTTTCGAGGCTTCACATTGAGCCACCTATTTACCCGGGCTCCTCTTCTGGATCAGCCTGTCTGCACCTTTCTCATCTATCAGATGGGCTTCCCCCCAGAAACTTATCAAAGTTAGTCTCCTCCTTAGGATTTTCGCTTCAAATTATTATTTGTGTACTTGTTTATTTCCTTCTTCGCTTTTCTCACCTCTGAATACCCAACATGTTTGTCATGAGGTCTCAGTAAATATCAGTTGAATAAATGAACATAGTATAAGTACTTCAAAGTAACAAAAAAAGTATCTCTCCCATCTTTAGATGTATATGCATGCATATCTAGTAACTCATACAGAGAGAGATATAGATAAGTTTACCCAATTGTGCCTGCATGCTTTAAAGGCAAGTTTGATCTAAAAATATTAAAATAAGCTAAAAGACTTGAGGTTTCTAACAATTCAAAGATCACCTTCAATCTGAAGGTCTAAGTGCCTTGAAGTCAATATTCTTTCTTCATGGTTCTTGTACAGAAAATGGCAATGTACATGGTGGCAATTCAGAACTCAGTCATGTTCCACAGTTCTGTTTTATTTTGTTTCATGTAATGAAAATTTCCGTAAGAGGTTGGATTTAAGATTTTAATTTTAAATTGCTGATACTAAGTTTTGCTAAGTTAAAAGAGCAAAAATTAAGTAAGCTTCTTCTAGGTAAATTTTATGTACACACACACACACACACATATATATATAATATTTTTTTTAAGAAAGAGAGTGAGCAGGGGAGAGGGGCAGAGGAAGACAGGCAGAATCTTCAGTAGGCTCTACGCTCAGTGCAGAGCCCGATACACGGCTTGATCCCATGACCCTGGGATCACGACCTGTGCTGAAATCAAGAGTAAGACGTCCAACTGACTGAGCCACCTAGGTGCGCCCTAGGTAAATAGTATATGTATTATTATATACATATACATACATATATATGTAAAATAATTTAAAAAATATATATATATATATTTTAAAGATTGTTCAACATTTTTAAGGTTAAACCGATCCACAATTTTACTTAAAAACATTTTTTTAATGTTTGTTTTTGAGAGTGAGAGAGAGAGAGTGCGAGTGGGCGATGGCAGAGAGAGAGGGAGACACAGAATCTGAAGCAGGCACAGAATCCGAAGCAGCTGTCAGCACAGAGCCTGACACGGGGCTCAAACTCAGGAACCTTGAGATCATGACCTGAGTGGAAGTCAGACGCTTGACTGAGCCACCCAGGTGCCCCAATAATATTTTAAAATTAAGTAGAAAATTTACATGACAAAATAAATCTGTAAGATTCAAGATGCTCTTGAAATAGAATGAGTTGCTTTGCCAAGTTTGGGCTGCTTTCAGATTTATTGTTGCTGTGTTCAATGTTTGTTTGGCATCTATAGTGTACTAGTACAGAGAGTTAAGACCCCTGGCATAAATATCAAGGCATGGAACATGAAAGCAGCTGTCTCATGCCCATGCTTTGTCCCTAGTCCTATGCTTACCTTGCATTGATCATTGCTCCATACATTGAACTTGCTGCTACTACCATCCCTCCATTTTCTTCACTTCTTTCCAGCTCTGGATTTTTACGCTGATGTGTTCCATATGGTTCCAAATATGGAATTCAGAAGTCAGAATGTTTTTGTATACAACCATAAATCTTGAATTGTACCTAATATTTGTTCTTTGAGTACTAGGCCAAAAGAGTGTGGAATCACCGTATGCGGTGGTAAAATTCCATTTAGGAGGAACATTTTATGTTTTGGCTTAAATGGTGTTGAGATAGAAATTAGTAAATATGTAAGATGATTTTGAATAATGAAAGAAAATCAAAATTGTCAAATTGGCTAACATACAGTGTATGAAGTGTGTTCTTGGTTTTTGGGGTAGATTCCCATGGCTCATTGCTTACATACAACACCCAGTGCTCATCCCAACAAGTGCCCTCCTCAATGCCCATCACCCATTTTCCCCTCTCCCCCATACCCCCACTCCCCCATCAACCCTCAGTTTGTTCTCTGTATTTAAGAGTCTTATGGTTTGCCTCCCTCCCTTTCTGTTTGTAACTATTTTTCCCCCTTCCCTTCCCCCCATGGTCTACTGTTAAGTTTCTCAAGATCCACATATGAGTGAAAACATGATATATGTCTTTCCCTGACTGACCTATTTCACTCAGCATAATACCTTCCAGTTCTGTCCACATTGCTGCAGATGACAGGATTTCATTCTTTTTATTGCCAAGTAGTATTCCATTGTATATATAAACCACATCTTCTTTATCCATTTGTCAGTTGATGGACATTTAGGCTCTTTCCATAATTTGGCTAATCTGCGCTTCTCTTCCCCTCACCCGCATTTCCTATTACTTGTTTCCTATTAATTATTGCCCCACACAGATGACTAAAATAGCAAATTTCAAATGTCAACCTCATTCTGAGGCCCAGTCTTGGATTTTCAGCTACCCATTTGACATTACGAGTTCTACGTTCTTCTAGCCCTTTAACCAAATCGAATCACAATTTCTTTTCCCATTTTCGACAATGTTCCATCTTTCTCCTAGTCATTTTGGTCTGAAACTTTGTTTGTATCTCCTATACCTTCTCTATTCTTCAAACCTTTTGTGTCAACCACTCCTGCTGTTAACATTTCATGCATCCCCTGTCCAGGCCACACCTGTACACTGATTGCTCACCTTCACTCTTTGCCTATCATAAAGGAGGTCCTCTATAAAAAATACCATAGGGTCACCTGGGTGGCTTAGTCAGTTAAGCATCCAACATCGGCTCAGGTCATGATCTAGCTGTTTGTGAGTTTGAGCCCCGCATTGGGCTCTGTGCCGACAGCTCAGTGCCTAGAGCCTGTTTCAGATTCTGTGTCTCCCTCTCTCTCAGCCCCTCTCCTGCTTGCACTCTGTCTCTCTTGTCTCTCAAAACTGAATAAACGTTCAAAAAATATTTTAAAAAACATTAAAAAAACAGTATAAACTTTAAAAGCTTAGGTTCACACAAAATCACATTCTCTGGCCACAGTACAAATATATGATACTTGAAAAAGGTGTCTTTTTAAAAACCTCCATATATTTTAAAATTAAAATCACACATGGAACAAAGGGGGCATAAAAAGAGAAATTAAAAATACTTAGAACTGAAAGATAACTGTACCGCAGAACCTGGGAGATGGAAACAAAGCAGTACCTAGAAGAAAAATTGTTACAATGTAAGTATACATATTGGAAAATTTAAAAAGTCATGATATCAATAAGCTAAACATCTAACTTAAGACATTTAAGACATTCAAACCAGAACAACAAAACAAGCCCATGAAAAAATAGAAGAGACGGAAATTATAAAGCAAAGACCAAAAGTAATGAAATAGGAAACTAACAATGAACTAAAAAGCTAGTTCTATGAAAAGACTAATAAAATGTATGAACTTCTGGTGAAATTAATCAAGTTAAAAAAATAACATTAAATAATAATAATGAAGGGGAGCCATAATATCATATATGCAGAAATTTAAAACATAGTAGGAGACGGGACTCCTGGGTGGCTCGGTCAGTTGAACATCCATCAGCTCAGGTCATGATGTCGTGTACGTGGGTTCAAGCCCTGCATCGGGCTCTGTGCTGACGGCTCAGCTTTGGATTCTGTTTCCCTCTCTCTCTGCGCCTCCCCTGCTCGTGCTCTGTCCCTCTCTGTCTCTTAAAAAAGAAAATAAAACGTTAAAAAAAAGTTTAAAAGACAGTCGGAGAGCCACTACACATACCACAATGACTGAAATAAAAATGAATGCAAAAATTCTTATTTTGTAAGAATGGAGAGCAGTTGAAACTCTCTCATTTTACTAGTGGCAGTATAATTTTGTAAAATTGCTATAAAAATTGCTGGGCAGTATATACTAAAGTTGAATACTAGCCTACTTTGTGACCCATAAATTCTGTTCCTAGGTCTGTATCTAAAAGATGTGAGGGCTAATGTTTACCACAGATTATAAACAAGAATATTTATAACATATTTTTGCATATAAGATTCAAGTTACAGTCAATCAAAATGCCTGTCAAAATTAAATGAATAAATACATTCATGTAATGGTATGAAATCATTCTAGTCACACAATGGAATAGTACACAACAATGAAGAGGAATGAGCCACTGCTATATAACAATTTTAGTGACTCATATATACAATGTTCACAAAAAGGAACCAGACACATACCACTACATGACTCCACTCACCTAAAGTGTGAGAATAGGCAAAACTAATCTGTGATGATCAAAGTCAGAATAGTTACCTCTGGAATGGTATGAACTGGGAAGGGGCAAAAGGGATTTTTTTTGGTTGCTAGAAATGTTCCATATCTTGATCTATGTGGTGGTTACACTGTTATATACGTATGTAAAATTTCATCAAGCAATACACTTAAGATTATATATATATATATATATATATATATATGCAATTTTAACTTTTATTTAAAACAACAAAAATGCACAAGATAAAAAAATAAGTGAATATTTTGAATAGTCTTATACAAATAACTGGATAAGTTTGATTATATGGAAACAGTTTTAGCATAGTATGTTACCAAAGCTGGCTCAAGATAAAAAAGAAAGTAGAATGATTCCCTAAACATTAAAGAGTTTAATAAAGTGTTGAAAGCCTTCCCACAAAGAAAATACCAGAACATACACATAACTCCAAAGCTGTGCCAGAAAATACAAAAAGAAAGGACACTCTAATTCGTTTAATCTCCAATTAAAACAAGACAAAGATAGTAAAAGCAAAATTTAGACTATTTTACTCATGATTTTACATATAAGAATTTTGAAGAAAATATTAACAAACTAAATCCACTGTGGTAAAAGATTTTATACTGTGATTAAAATGGTCTTATAACAATAATGCAAGGTGGGTTCAATCTCAAGAAAGTAATTGATTGAATTTGCCACGTTAGCAGTGTAAAAGAGACAAATTCTCTGTTTATCTCGAGTTGCTAAAGAATCTAAATTCAACAAATTTTCATGCTTAAATAAAAACACGTGGAATAGGCACAGATTTCCTTGCCCTAATAAAGACTATTTAAAATATTGTTTTTAGCAAGCATAATTAGAGAAGTTTGAATGCAGTTAGTGGTTTATAATAAAATCACTAATAAGCTCTGTTGGTTGACCTAACCAGCGATGTATGATAAAATAAAAATGCAGTTAAGTATAAAAAGTAGGGAGCACTAAAACTGAAAAGAAAAAAATCAAACTGTCATTTGGAGACTTTATGTTTGTATATAAAACAATAGCCAAAGTATCTAAAGATAAATTATTATAATGAATAAAACTTTAGCGAATTTTCTGGGTACCAAATCAACTCCTAGAAGTCAATTAGATTTTTATTCACCAGCCAAAAGTGAAAAAATGTAAGTTGTAAAAGAATCCTATATATATAATAAACACAAAAAAGTAGGATACTTAGAAATAAAATCTAAGCTGTTCAAGGCATTTATGGACAAAAATGGCACAACATTATTGGAAGATATTTTTCAAGACCTAAATAATGATTACGTTTAACTTGTTCATGGAAAAGAAGATTCAATACTGTGAAGTTGTCAAATATCCTTACTTTGATCCATAAATTCATAGCTACTCCAGTGAAAACTTCCAACAAGTTTAAAATATATTTTTTATGCTTTTACTTTTTTGGAACTTGACAAGGAGGTTCAAAAATGTATATGGAATAATGAAAGGTGAAGAATAGCAAAGATTCTCTTGAAGGAAAAGAAGAAGCAGGGGACGATTGTCCTACTACGCAGGCATTAATAATAAATATGCAGCAATTAGAATAATGTGGGATTAGTCCACAGAACAAAACAGAGATTCTCCAAGAAATAGTGGTAAAGGAATGGATGGAGTATTCAACTCATTATCCATATGGAAAATTAAAAATAAAATAGAATACTCACATGTGTAAAAATGTGTGAAAGATAAAACTATAAATCTTTTAGGAAAAAATGTAAAGAATATTTTCATGACCCTAGGTTGGGAATGATTTCTCACATAATACCCAGACAGCATAAATTACAAATAAAATAATTGATATGTTCCTCTACCTTAAACACAATAACTTGTATACCAAAAGTTCTATAAAGTGAGCAAAAATGGAAGCTATAAGATGTTAAAACATTTATAACACATATAGCTGGGAAAATGATTAGTTTCCTAAATATGGGGAAAACGGCCATAAATCAATAAGAAAACACAAACCCACAAGTGAGAATCTGGGAAATTAACGTGAAATGACATTTCACAAAGAGGAAACACAAGGGCTCAGTAAACATGTGAAAATATTTATCCTGATTTGTAATATGGGAAATGCAAATTCAGACAGTAATAGATTGTCTAGAAAGAACACACAGGAAGCTAAGTTGGACACACCAGGTGTTTGTTTAATAGTTACTCTTTATGTACTACTTATGTTATAAATTCTCTTCATAACATTTAATATTTAACATAAAAAGCAAATATTCAGAACCATAAGTATACAATCAGTATCACTTATTATAAATAAAAGATAACATAAAAACTAATACAATTAGTGCAAAATAATGTTTTAAAAATTCTAGCTATACATTCGTATCTGCAAAAAGCTGAAAGCCTGAAACCTGTTCTTTGGTTGTTACCAGAAAATTTATCAAGTGTTGTAGAGGTATTAAAGACATATTAGCATCTCAGTGAGACCTTTTTCCTTTGCATAATCAGAAAGAACTGTATTTGTTCTTTACAATTAAGGTAGTACATATCTCACACTTTGGAGAACATTAGCCTATGGCATTAACTTTTTATTCCTCATTTGGTACTTCACCTTAGGATAACAGATTTATTAATTTCCTGCTATGTACAAGGCATTAGGCTATCGGGTTTGTAAAGAGGATGAGCATTTTGCAAGTGTGGGTTTTTGAATACTCGTCTTTCTCCCCAGTATAGCCCCCTGAGGGTGTATAGTTTACTAAGGAAAGATTAATATGGAACAATAAATATAATATAAATTAGAATGGAATACGTGCCATAATAGGAGTACTAATGAACTGCTAAAGTACTTTGGGAGAGGTAGCAAATAACCAGGCAGGAGTTAGCTTTGCTGGTATCTGTGTGGGGAGCAAACAAATTGGGAGAACTCGCGAAGCAAAAGTCCTGTGGCAGCAAGCAGCGTGCCTGGCTGGCTAAGGAATAACAAGTGGCCAGCATGGCAGGAGCACAGAGAGCTGGAGGTGGGTGGAGGCAGGGCTTGGCTTGATGTCCTCCATGTTTCTCAGGAGAGTCTCTTACACGTGAGAGGTCCTTAGTAAACACTTGTAAATAATTGAAACCTGGTGATTAAAACAAACAGAGAAAAGAAACAAAGAAGGGAGCATTTCTCTGAAGAACTGTATGGTGATGCAGTTTCTTCGAACCACACATAAATGGAACATTAGACTCCTCATAAGTATGTAATATTCTGTGCAATTCATATCATAAAGAGATTGAATGGCAGGTGAAATCCTGTAAACAAAAATCCCCATATCAAGGCAAATGATTTATTTTGTTGAATTAAACATTGTATTACAGAAGCCAGTCTTCAACTGAGTCTGAAAATTGTTTGTCCTTCAGAGCCTGCTGCTATAGGTGTAGGGAATTTGAACATATGCCATGTAGCATAGTACAGGAAAATATTGTGCTTACCAAAAAAAGGAGTACAAATAACAGTTGACAGAACCATCTGTGTCGTCTTAACTAGTCCTTCCTAAGCTTCAATTCCTTCATTGCTAACATGGGCATAATCCATACTTTGCCTACCGCATAGGGTTATTGTGAAGAGCAAATGGTATATGTATATACGAAAGTTCTTAGCAGATGTTGTATACTGTACATCGTTTATGTAATATCTGTGCATAAGTCTACACATATCCCTACGGATATCTGCACACATTCGTATAATTTATACATGAAATGTCTTCAATTGATTTGTAAATGTAATCTAAAATAGTTCCATCTAATGCTAGGGCTATATGGATTATTCGGTCAGAATGTATCAAAATCAGTCATCACACTTCCACAAAGTTGGTGAAATAGAAAAGCATAATAAGATATTAAAACAAACCTAGAAGCAAGGAAATCCAAAGAACAAACAGAGTGCACAGACCACAAAGGTAAAAATATTACTTTATTTGCTTTGAGGTCAGAGATCGTGTCACGTGACGATAAATGTAAAAGGTGGAAAAAACATGTAAAATAGGTGAGTGTATAGGCAGAAAAAGTAATTATAGATAAGAAACGGAAAATGTTCAATAGTACTATTGATTTGAAACATCATGGAGAACGGGAACGAAAAAAGTATTGGGGAAATAATGTATAAGAAAAACAAAAATTATACATGAAAGGCATACTGTGAATCCCAAAATAAGGTATTTTCCCACTAAGCTCCAGAAGCAAGTGGATAGTTTGAGAAGCAGTTAATTTTAAAAAGCTGTTATTTGTTTGTCTAAAATCCACTGGCAGTGTTCTCTAGGGATCAAACATGTTTGCATTCTTCAGAAGGAAAAGTGGTGAAAATTTTGTGGGGGCTTTTTTTATGGACAGGATTTGTAATTTATATGCATAATCTCTTATTTTTAGAATAGAATGCTATACTTGAAAATTACTAATAAATAAGTGATTGAGAGAGATTTCAAGGCACAGATTCACCATGATTTAGAAACCTAAGTGTCACTGATAAACACAACTTGACAAAGTCTGATGTTAACGTTTTCATTTTAAGATACGTCTAAGGATTATCTTTGGTATTTTATATTTATAAGTTTGGCTTCAGCGAGTTGTAATAAAATTTCTTGATAACTAGATGTCCAGAAATATAGAATTTAATTATGAATAGGGACCACCTATTTAACCAAGATCATTCTTAAAAAAAAAAAAAAAAAAGTAAGGGGTGGAACAGAAAGCGGGGAGAAGGATAGATGGAAGGGACGTGGGTGACAGGACTAAGAGACTAAATGAAGTAGCTGAAAAACTGGCAGGAAGCCCTCTAAGCTTAATGTCTATACCTACTAGGACTGGAAAATTGACATCATTTTGGTGGAAGACAGATCCTTTCAGCCCCATAACTGGGTCTGGATTGATATCATTTTGTTATACCAAATTTAAATAATTTCAAACCAAGCATTCCATAACAGACACACTACACTATTTGGGTCAATTTGAGTCTGTTGCATTCATTCATTCGACAGGAATTGAGTTTCAGACCTGTGGCAGGCATTGTGCGTAGGCACTGCACACACAGTTGACAAACAGGTAAGTATCACTTCGTGTTTCTTTTGGCAAAGAATTACACTTTCAAAAAGCAAATGTACCCTCCAATGGTGAATTGTATACATATTAAGATGGTGAGTAGTTAGCAGGATTAGAAATAAGAATATTCTCTAAGGTCTAGTAAGGATATTCAATAATAAAATTCTAAAATGTCTTTTAAAATAATGACTGATTTATCACCTGGACTGTTAAGGAACATCTAAAAAAATTGCAGTGCTTGCCTTGCACAGAGTCGATAAAAAATGTCGAATCTGATATTATAATCCTTTTCCTAGCACTTCCCCCCTCAGACTCTTTACTGGGGGGCAGTGTTCTCAAGGAGCAAAAGTCCTGTTGAGAAAGGGCCCCATATTTTCTCAAGTTATATTCTTGGGCATTTTTTATATGGAAAATCTGTGGCTTTGTAAAATATAGTATCAATAAGGATTATGCAGAGCTTTTTGAAGCCTATAGTTTAATCTTTCTGGGATAATCTGAAGGGGGACTAGAAGGTCTTATGTGGTTGTCTGATGCAGAATGCAGGTATGTTTGGTGGCAACAATCTGGTTGCCTCCAATAAATTTCTCGAAAACGCTTACTCTTGGGCATACTTCTAAAAAGCCCCAATCAATTCACTTCTGTATAGTTCATACACTCCTTCACAAATAACCCCTGTCAGGCAGTGCACTGGGTACTGGAGCTAAAGGAGAAATAAGACATTGTTCCTTAAGTGACAGGAAGCCTTGCAATGTAATGTGAATAGATGTTTTGAATATAACATAGTAAATTCCATGCTGAAAGAATAGGCTGAAAAAGGAGGACCCACAAAGAAAGCAACAGTTAGTAGCAAGAACTAGCAGTGGACAGGTGGGGCTGTAAAGGCAATCCTGTGGTCCAGTGCCAAGAGGAGCCATGGGTTTGGTGCACATTGGAGAGCCGACTTGGCAGTAGTTGGCAATTCCTTTTTGTAAATGTGCTACCCCACCATATAGACGTGGCTGTGTTTATCACTAGTCCGGAGTTTGAGGCTTGCTGTGTTGGTCATTTTCTGTGCATTCCAGGCAAGGATACTTCGTCTCTCTGGACCTCACTTCCGTGGCCTATGATGAGGAAATTGAGACAGATGACCTCACACATCCCTTTGAATCCTAGAACTGCATGATACTCTGTATAAGCTTGTACTGGTACCTTTGAAAATATAAAGAATGTGGGGGCATTGTATTCTTTTATTTTAAATGATGCTTTTTTGAATGATGAATGAGGAATAATTCTATAAATCCTAATAAACTCAATTAAAACAAGGGGGTAAGGGGCGCCTGGGTAGCCCAGTAGGTTGAACATCCAACTTTGGTTCAGGTCATGATCTTGTGGTTCATGGGTTCGAGCCCTGCATCGGGCTCTGTGCTGTCAGCTTGGAGCCTGGAGCCTGCTTCAGATTCTGTGTCTCCCTCTCTCTGCCCATCCCCCACTCATGTTTTCTCTCTCTCTCTCTCTCTCTCTCTCTCTCTCTCTCTCTCTGTCTCTCTCAAAAATAAATAAACATTAAAACATTTAAAACAAGGGGTTAAAAGAACCTGGCATTTTTACGTTTATATACATTGTAACTGGACAGCAGGATTTAGAATAGGTAAGGTCAAGGAAACACACCTCCATCCTAAAAACATTAGTTCCGGGGAGCACAAACAACAAGAATAATAAAGTAAACACCTACAGGGTGCGTGGGCGTAATTACTAACAAGTTTTAGGGAGCAGGTGGGTTTTAGAAGCAATTTGAAGAAGAAGAGAAAGATAGTCTGACATGCCTCAGTGGGAAAGCTGTTCAAGTGGAAGGGATGGACGAGGGAAGGCAGAACGCAAAATGAAAATAGGGAGAAAGGGAGAAGCAGAAAGAAAAAATAAAAGAACTTCCGAGAAAAGGTGGACATGAGGTAAGGTGCCTCAATGGAAATAAGAGTAATAAAGGACAAGGTAACTTGGCCACGTACGGGGTAACTGAAATGACCCAAACAAGAGAGAGACGTTCTGTAGATAAGAACACGAGGTATCCCTTTGACAGAAGAGTAGCTGGAAGGTTAGATGAGGTAAATATAAACGGAGGAGAGTAACCAGGACTCCATAGGATCCATCCTCTGAAGAGAAGTGGGAAGAAGCAATGATTTGTATGTTACAGCGAACCAGTAGAACTCATTCACACATTAATTTGTCGTGGAAATAACGCTGGTTCATGTATTGCGGCGAATACACGACAGGTAAGACAGAGCCCTCCACCTACCCTTAAAGAGCTTATAGTCCTTCAGGAGATAAATCGGTTTCTTTGAAATAATTCGGATACAGCATATAACGAATTCTAAGGGAATCAAAAAGAAACTTTTATGATTTAGTATTAGATAAAGCTCTTCTCTATGTTATCCTTTTGATATTTTTGGCGAGTATCTGGTAAATGGTACCAGTACTCCCTAAGTGTTAACAAACCTGTCTAGATTCTCAACTTGCCTTTAGGGCAGAAGTTATACACTTAAGAAAATGTTCCTTAATGGATTCTAAAATATTTCCCCCCCCCCCACAATTTTCTCCAGGTTTCTGGTAGGATCTGTAAATCATGTTATCAACCTCCAGCATTGGATCGCTGTGGGCATGCCATGAGACTTAATGGTGTTACAACACACTACTATTTCACGTTCCTACTCCTTCGTCTCTCCAACTTGGTGTCCCCAGTGTCATTCAGCCATAGCTTCTCATTCTGACAATAGTGAGACGGGAGGGAGGTTTCAGATTTCTAAGGTGAAATCAATGTATGGCTGAAATAATTGATGGGAAAAATAGACCATAATTTGGTGTAAGGAAAAATTTTGACTTCTGCCTTTCCTCCTCTCATTTATGTTTATAAAACCAGATTATTTAAACTCTTATTCCCCCACTCTCAGTTTCTTCGCTTTCTGACTGATAGGAATGTTCACAAACAGTCGATGTTGGAAGTTAACCGGAACCTATGAATTATAAATCCTTCCAAACCAGGAGCTAACAAAATATTATAACTGGGGATAACTAGAAGCAAATTCCTGTCCTAACTCAAAAAGAATTAGCACATGCTGCTGGTGATTTTTTTTTTTTAACCTTTAACACAGCATTAATTTAGTCTGTGTATTCAGCCTCTTCTGATTCACCGATTTCCTGTGCGCAGTAGAGTAGTGGAGAAGTTTTCCGGCAGCAGTAGTCAAGTCCTGGGTAACACTTTAAGAATGAAGGTGCTGGATGAGGGATGTCTCAGTAGATCATCCATTGGATAGTCAATAAATGCAATGTATTGACTGCCTACTTTATGGACAGCTCTACAAGAGAGTGACCCAGGTAGATTTGTTATGGCACAGAACAAACAGCACTTGAACACGTACCATTAAGTGAGATCATCTAGGTGAAGACCTCTTACCCGGAGGGTCTCGGTGGCCTGTGTAGTGAGGAAATAAGCTAGGCCCTTGGAAGAGCCTTCCAAATTCTGAGTCAGGAGAAATCAGAGGAGTGGAGATAAATAAGCCTAAGAAAGCATTTCTCTCCATGAGAAACTTAGGCTCAAATTCATGATACTTACTCCCATTTTTGACACTGGGTTTTGCTTTTTAGTGAGAGCTAGCCAGAATTTTTTTTTAAAATCTCAATTATTTTCAATTTTTTTTCTATTCATGATACCTTTGAAAGTAAGATATTTTAACTGCTATTTTATCTAATATTCAAAAAGAACCCAAGAAAAGCGGGAAAAAATGGTTGGGCTTTTTTACCCCTTGATTTCAAACTTAGTGGGAGCTTAAATGTATATCTTTGTGGAGTTTTGAATTTATTTCTAAAAACTAAATATGTCTAAGTCAATATTGTTTTCAGATTCCATAGGGGCCTATGCAGAGTTTGTCTAAAATTAAAAGAAAAAAGTGCAACTTAGTCATTTGAAACAAAAATATTTTTGCAAACTTTTTCTTACTAGATTTCTGTCTCTCTCCTCATTTTTCCTGCCCAGTTGGTGAGAGCAATCTTATTTAGTCCTGCTTCTGTTCTGAATTGCCTTCCTCATTCCACCAAATATCCCACCAGACTGTGAACACTTGCCTGGCACGTAACAGGCACTTTGGAACTCAGTTTTGAGCTTAGGGAAAAGTGTTCCCATTTTCGACCTCGGATAAAGTCTCTTCTCTCCCAGGAAACTTTTCCTGACTCTTGTAGACCATGTTAATCTGTCTTTATCTGATGTGTTTAAGGGTCTTCTCTTTGTCGTACACTGGCTGTCTCTTGGCCTCGAACTGCTTTGCTGTGTTAGGCAGGCAGAATACGTACGACAGTTTAATATTGGTGTGTGTTCTTTGCCCATTTGTATTGTAACTCCTTGAGTTGAGGAATCATGTTTAATAGTTCTTCTTGGTTACTGAGCTCTTAGCACAAAGTGCTATGTGGTCTTCAACCTCAGGACATTAACCACATCTGTAAGACAACAGTGTCCTTCTGTTAACTACCATGGGAACACACAACAGAAAATCCACACTGGTGTTCTTCAGTGAATCCCCTGGGCAAACTTTTCATCGTTACTAGCTGTCATTACATTTCACCCATTTTTCCCTCTCTGTTCTGACTTACTTTCACACAAATGCAGAATGACTTGGAAAATATCCAAACTAAATTAGTAAAATGTCTGAACTATCGAGTATTTGTGGAAGGCTGCAGGTTTACAATTTTCACTCACACATAATATTCACTTGCTTGCCAACAAAATACTGCCAAGTAAAGGTGCTACTGCTCTTAAGTATAAGTCTCACTTAGAATTAATACATTCGTTCTCAGAATGGTAATGTATATTGCTATCGTCCTTGAAAACAGCTTTTTTTTCCCCTCGCTAGGTTGAACCTTTTTACATGCTCTATCTTCTTCCTTCCCACTCCCAACCTTGTCCCCAAACTTGTGATATTCTTTCTGCTACGAATTTTTAAACCTCTAATAAACATCCATTTAACCTTTGTTAATTGTCATAAACTTGAAATCAGTGGGTTCTAGTTTAAAGAAATTTTAATATGGTTTCAAAGTCCACATAAAAGAGTGAGAATTAATCTTTGACAAGCAACTGTGTTGGATCAGACAGTTTATGTAGGACTCCATTCCGTCTCCGTAATAACCTGTCAAGGAAAGAGTAATAAAGGTAGTTCCAGTTTAATGCAGGCATGCTACATGGTAGGCACGGTACTAAGCACTTTTATATAGTTCTCACTTGCCTCTCACATCAACTCTTAAGATGTAAGTTTTATTAGTTTTAATTTACAGGGAAGGGTACAAAGACTCAGGGTCATTAAATGATTTGTCACACAGCTGAATTATGAAGCCACTAAATAGCAACTAATTGCAAAAACAAGATTCTAGTGTTGCTTTCCTACTAAGATTGCTGGGTATGTTTGCAGTGGATGTTTTATAGCATCATGGAAGCTGTAAACAGCATCCTGATTTCAGGGGTCCCGACTATGTCAGAGACTGGTCCTTCCTTGAGGGCCTCAGCCTAAGTTTGGATCCAGTGAAATACAAGGGGTTGTGGGCCGTGAGACACCCTTGGGAAATGGCTCCGTAACATGCTTTGATGCTCCAAACATATAATGATGATGGATAAAGTACAGATAACCAAATAGACATAGTCAGGTTCAAAACAATTCTCCATCCTTGAGATCCAGAAAGCAAATTTCAAAAGTGGTTAGGACCGAAGCCAGGATTCCACTGGATTCTACTTCAGAACAAGTGGTAGCTGGATGTAATCTCTGTGGGACAAAACTAAACCTGCTACGTAGCACAGGACAGGGGGGAAACTTCATTGCTTACAATAGGCGACTGGAAAAAAATCTGTTGTTGATCAATACCTGGTATTAGGGTTTTTCAGCTGGAGAGTTAAAGTGATAGGAAGAAAGATACAGTTTTATGCTTAAAACTGAATTAGCCATATGCTGGCTCTGTGATTCAACTAACAATATCTTCTGTCTCCCTGTAGCACTTCAGACACATAGGAAATGCCCTCATGAGACCTAATCTGATCTAGGAGTCTCAGATGGCCTGATAGAAGCAAAGGGAAAACTGCTAGAAAGGGAAGAATGAGCACATAGAAAAAAAGCTTCCACTACAAATGGGCTTCAAACCAAGATTACAAAATATGTGAATGAATCTAATGCTAGTAAAGAGGCAAAACACAACAAAACCCAAAAATACTGCCCCCCAAAACCCAGCTGTTATGATACCAAAATTCCACTCCAGAAGAAGTTAATTATATGGAACAGTCTGACAAAGACTTTGAAATAAATATGCTTAGAAGCTCAGAAAGATAAATGAAGGTATGATTTCCACTAAAAATTGTGAGAAGTTATGAAGCAAATTCAAGTATAAACAAAGCAAGAGTACTTGTGTTTGAAATTAGAAATGTTAGAAAAAATAAATAAAATTGGAAAGGTTAGACATGAAAAATAGTCATTGAAATAAAAGTTTTGGTAGATAGGATACACTGTAGACTGGAGACCAGTGAAGAGAGAATTTGTGGTTTGTAAGGGTACAGAGAGTCACCTAGAACAAAACAGAGGACGAACTGACTTTTAAAATATGCATGAAAAATCGTTAAGATACACAGAGGAGAAATCCAGAGGCTCCATCCAATCTATGTCTAATAGGAGTTCCAGTAGAAGTGAATGGACGGTGTGTGAGAGACGTGTAGAAACTGAAGAAATGATAGCTGAAAACTTTCAGGATTGGAGACATACATGAGCTCTCAGACAGAAATTATTCTTTTGTCATTGAGCAGGACTAATAAACAAAAATATATGGTTGAGAACATGGCAATTAAATCTCAGGACACTGGGAGGAAAGAGAAAATCTTGAAGTCGAGTAAGGGATTTTGGGAAGCGAGCTCTTCCCTATGGATTTTGGCCAAGGACCTAGTACTGAAAGCCTGTGCTGAAGGTGGCCAGGGACAGGGTCCTCACTCTCAGACCATCCCTGGCATTGTCAAAGACCAAAGCACTACACAATTGTAAGGAAAACCTTCTTCCTAGATCTACCTACAATGCAACTGTGAATTTACGTGCAAATGATCAGTGTATAAACTGTGTTAAAACTCAGTAGGTGGGAGGCAGAGTATAATACTGGCCTTAGTTATAGTATTCACAATCTGAATGAATTAGGCTGAGTCACTTAATCTGTAAATGAGGATAATAATCTTTCCTTTGTCAACTCTTACAGTTTTGTTGCAAGTGAATTTTATGCATATGAGTTCTTTATAGAATTTACAGACAATTATAGGAAACTATTGTTTCTTTATTATAGAAATGAATGTAAGTTATGGTGTTTGACCTTTTAGAATTCATACATTAGATTTATAAAAAAACAGGTAAACAGAAAAAACCCTTACCAAAAAACTACAAAAAATAGTTGCAAAGCTACTTATAACAACTAAGCACAAATAATTTTTGGTGCACACCAAGTGTGGTGGTATAAAATGAACCAAGGAGATGGGCTTAATCAAGACTAGGTTTAGTGTTTTAAAAAAATGATGTATTATGAATTATTCTAACCATTTATTTCCATTTTTTATTATGAAAACATTTAAGTATATACCTAGATTTAATAATTGTTAACATTTAGCCACATGTGCTTTATCTGTATGTGACTATATATTTTTTTCTGAGTATTTGGAGGTAAATTGTGAACATCATGCCATTTCATCCCTAAATATCCACAGAAAAAGATTTGTTTATCCACATAACCATGATATCATTGTCACATCTAAGAAAGTTAGCAGTAGTAGTTCCCCGGTATCATTTTATAACCAGCTGATACTCAGATTTCCCCAGTTTCTTCAAAAACCTTTTTATAGCTGTTTTCTCCCCAAATTAGAATCCACACATTACATTTACACACACACACACACGCGCACACAACATTTATTAGTTGTCTTTTTAGTCTCTTTCATCTGAGAACAATCTCTCCACCTCTTTCTTCCCTTGTATGACATTGGCTTTTTGAAAATAGCAGGCCAATAATATTTTTGATTTGTGTTGAAGAATATCTTGGATTTGTGTACTTTTTTTCCCCTCTCTTCTCTCACAGTACTGCTTATTCCTCTGTCCTTGCTTTTCCTGAAAACTGGACTATTTATCTAAAGGCTTGATTAGATTCAGGTATACATTTTAGATGAGAGTACTTTATTATGATGTATTATACTCCACATTGCATCACATCGAGAGACACATAATGCCAGGCTATTTTATTAGTAGTCATATTAAAGTAAGTAGTTTGGTGCAGTGATTACCAACAGATAAATCCACTGTAGAGGTACATCTTTCTCTTTGTAGTTATTAAAGGATAAAACTTGAGTATATCCAGAATAACCTTTCTCTTAATAGTTTTAGCAGCCATGAATGATTATTCTGGGCTACTTCTTTTGGCATTGCAAAATGGTGAATTGCTAATTCTGTCATCCCTTCTACTGTGAGTCTTTCATAAAGAACTGTTCCTCATCAAATAGGCATGAACTACATTTCTTCCTAAAAAGCTTAGTGCTTCTGTGCCTTTAATTACTAATTTTTAGAATAAGAGATTTATGTCATAGTCACCTCCAAACCTCCAATGGTGGCAACTGAGATGTTTTTTCTGTTTCTGTTTTTGAAGGTTACTATGAACTCAATGATTTTTTTTATAGTTTGTGTTTTGTTTAAAAAAAAATCAAAGCAATTTATACCTGCAAAGTATATATAATTTTTTATTTGGTGAGGCTCAATGTGAAGCCTAAGTCCTAATTTGAATGGGGGGGGGGTGGTTAATCAGAATAATGTTTTTTTTAAAGTATACATTATTAAAGATCCTAATCATTTTTTTTTTAATTTATGAGATGCTCTTTTCTGAAAGTCTCTGAGTACCTTAACCAGAGTATAACTGAAAACAAGAATGTCAAAAAGGCACATTTAAATTGTTCTCAAAATCAATCAAAAATAATGAGGTGCTGGGAAAAAGTTGTATCCTTGATAATTACATCTATCAGTATCAGAAAACAAAAGAGAACAATCAGGAAATGACAACCCCACTCCCAAGTAGCACATTAAAAAAGGCTAATGAAAAAAAGTCTCTTTTAAAAATTGTACTAAATTAGCATTTCAAGTAAATTGACAACTTAAGCGTTGATAAAGGCCAATCTGGGGCCCAAACAATGGAAGTTCTGTTTCTACAGTTATCTGCTTTTAGAAGAAATGATCTCACTTGACTTTTTTTTTGTTGTTGTCTTCTATATAAATGGAAGTAATTGTCCTAAGGGGGGGGGGGGTGACAGTCCTCCTGTACTCCTTAAGGGTGAGGAGACCCCTGGAGTATTGTGCTTAATTTGAGGTTCTATTACTTAAAAGGTTGACCTGGAAGGGGGTAACCAGGGTGATGAAAATTGTTGAAAATGTTTCATATGCCATCCCTCTATTCTCAGTCTGAAAAAGGGTTAATGTAGTTGGCTTATTAGACGAGGGATCCAGCCTGTTTTTTATAGCTCCAGAGCATAGAGTTAGGACAAATGCACAAAAGTAGCAGAAAGCAGATTTGGGTCTAGAATTAGGAAGAAGTCCTTTATAAACTCAGCTGTACAGAGCTGGAGTAGATTTGCCTCCAAGGGAATGAACTCCCCAAGGCAACCAACACTGTGCAGAGGTTATAATCGCTTTACTTAAAGATGGTGTATGGGTGGGCAGAGGTCACTCACACATTTTGCTAAGAGCCTATAATTATAATAAAGATGCTTTAAAAGTCATTTAAAATTGCTTTTTTAAAAGAAATAGAGAGTAAAAATGAATTTTATATCATGGCTTTAAAAAAGAAAACCTTAATACATCTCAATTTGCATATCATTGCTTTGTATTGCGAAATGTGGGCTGTATGGTGAGGCAGAGTTCAAGCTACAGCATTTTAAGATCATGGTACATTGTTTTTGATGGCATTAAATTCTTACTTCATCAGCCCCAAATTCAGGAGCTTATATATAGATAAGAATATGACTTCGTTAATAAGAATAGAACATAACATTTTAGACACTGTCTTAAGAGTCGAATTAGTATTTGAATTATCAACAGTGACAAAAGCATTTTCTTTCCATGATAAAAGAAAAGTTACTTACATAGATATCCAAATATGTCAGTTCATTTTGAAGGTAGTAGTAAGTGCTGGTATTTTATTTTGGCTTGTCAAGTGATTTTCTTCTTTATTATTAGGCCAGGAAAAAAAAAGTCCTAGTATATTCCACCAACATATTCATCAGTCATCATTTTTGGAGACAGTTTTCGACATATTGTATGTTTTACTGTGCTAACAAGAGAAAAGACTAGCCATTAAGTTTATGTTTCTTTGTTTTTCAGCAAGGTCACATATCAGGAATAATGCTAGAAGTATGCTAATAAACAATATATAATGTAGGTCATCTGGGAGTAAGAAATATTTTCTAACTAGTTCTAAAGGGAAATATTGTTAAAAAAGGGATAGATGTTATTTACGCCACACATGTTGCTCTATATGTCACCATCAAAAGCATCTTGTAAACAGCTCAGCACAGTAAATCTTCCTCGGTGATTGTCAGGGTTTTTCAACTCCGTGTTAGATTTAGATTCAGCACACTCAATTCACAATATGCTTAATGTACAAAGCCTGTTAGATTATTTAGAAACCTTCTATTGGAAATATGCCTGCCCTTTTGTGTTTTACAAGGAATTCTACTATCCTGGGTTGCACACGCCAGTGCTATGCTAAGACGGTGTTACATTAGTGGCATTTGAAATTTTAATTGCTGATGAAATGATGCTAAATTTTTGTGCCTAGCCTTGATTTTGTTGAGTTCTTTAAAATTAATGACAGTTTACAGACTGATATTTTGTACTGCTACCATTAGTAAAACAAGTTTGTAAGACTGCGGATGAAACGATAATTCTCTAAGAATGCCTTAACAAACTGCCATTGATATGATTTTACAAATGTTATTTTCTCACATTGGGGAGATTTCAAAATGGATTATTTCATAAGGGTTTATTTTGTTTTCCAAGATGGTTTTTAATTGTAAATATCAAGTTTCATCATAAAGGAATTTATGTAACTGTGTTCTGGAAAACATAACCAATACTTTATTTATTGAGTTCATCTAATATGTACTGAGCCATATGGGGGACACAGTGCCAAGGATGTGAAGTCATAAAGACAGCTTTTATCGGACAGTCTAGCATTTAGAATCAAGACAGCTGATTTCTCTTCTTGGCTGTAGGGCACTCTGACATCAGGCAAATCTTTCTACTTCCCTGCGCCTCAGTTTCTTTATTTATGATAACAAGAATTAATAAATCCTGCACTCTCCACTTCCCAGAGCTGTTGTATAAAATGATAAAACCATCTTAGAATGTTCAGTATGGCATGATTTCTTTATAGGAGAAAATATGTGTTTAAATGCTAGTATTTAGCAACTTCTGAAACATCTAAATATCAGACTGAATTGCAACTAAAAACGATAATTGCTGAATCTTGTAGCTAGATTCCATGAGTCTTACTGACCATTTCACTAAGGGATATCTAGAAGTAATGTCACAGTCATTTTGGTCAGAATGAAATTGTGCCTGATCTACGAAGACCTCGGTTTCTGAAACCCAACTATGTGTTACAGATTTTTTTTTAATACTAACTTCGGTTTTTGAGTTTAGGAATCTTTAAAAATATATTATGCTGTAATTATGTGCCTTCATGTCTTCCAACTGTTTGCAACTAAAAGTATAGTGTTGGGATCAGACCACAAGGTCTTGGTGAGGAATTCATGGAACTTTGCCCAAGCAGACCCACAGTAGCCAGACCAGCATCTCAAAAAAATGTTGTGAGTTGGGTTGGGCTCTTTTTTTTTTTTTTTTAAAGAAAACAGTAAGAAGTGCATGTGTCTAAGTAATTCTATTTATACTTGTTTTCTCAGAAGAAGACCTATCAGTGCATCAAGTGTCAGATGGTTTTCTACAATGAATGGGATATTCAGGTTCATGTTGCAAATCACATGATTGGTGAGTGACACTCTAAACCTTATTACAGATAGCTTTTTCTCCTACTTGTGTATCAATGCCTATATAATTAAACAGAGTTAAAGATGAATTAATTGTTCAGCCATCAATGTTTTACCTAGGCATGATTGATTTTTATTACTATTATTAGGCCTGATAAGACATTAGCACATTTTATTTTCTGCAAGGGCTAGTTTAGACTTCTGCAGAGGATTATATATCTCCTGCCAGTCAAAACACAGGTGATTAACAAATTAAACTTCTAATCATTTTTGCATTATTGAAAACTAACAGGAATGGTTAATGAACTGGATGTTAGCTTTCCATAGAGTTTTAGACAGGTTTTAATTTCAGAAGTTATTATGGTAATGGCACTGCTGTGTGTTGCTTAAGCATCTTTGTATCAAAATCTAAAGTGGTGAGTTTTTGTGATAGGGAAACATAAATAATTTAAATTGCCATAAGATAGTTTTATATGTATGGTTTCAACAGCCTGGAAATAATCATGATCATAAAGATCATGTAAAGAAGTCAGTAATCATTTTTTATTCCCCACCAAATTGTACATAGATCTTTCTAAAAGCGGTTTGGGTAAAGATCTCTGAAGTCACTCTCGGCCGGTGTTTGCAGGGATTTCGCATTTGTCACATAGGCTAGAACTAAAAGGATAATTTTTTCAGTTATTCATATTGTCCCATTATCCCTTAATTCCTCTGGGGTTACCTCCTATGTTTTTTAATTTGATAAGCACTTAGTAATAACACTAAGAGTTTTACCAGCCAATTAAACTTTATCAAGCAGATCTTTTTCTACTACTAAAATGACAATTGTTATTACTTTATGCTATTTTTGTTACTCATTTGTGCTTTTATACTGCGAGAGTTTTTTTTTTATTTCATCCTCATTTGATGGAATTTTATAATACCATAAATAATTGTGATATAATACTAAAAAGTCCAATTAACCTCATGCTCTCCTATTACCAAACTCTAAGACAGGAAAGAAAATTCAGCCTTCTAGACTCTGAACTTGTTTTCAGGGGTAAACAAGTTATTTTACACACTTGATCAGAAGCATCCTGAGAGTGCAGAGTGGAAGGATTGCTCCAACTATCATTACTGATCACAGTGGATCCTTATGTTCTTGTAGAATTAATGAAGATAAATTCAAAAGCATGTTAGAAAATTGATTAATCGTTTTTCAATAGGATTTGCTTTATAGTTTTCAAGTGATGGGTCTTTAGGAGGATTATTGCTTATAAAAGACTAAGTACATAATTGTGCAAAATGGAACTTAATGCACAACAGATAAAATTATCGATCAGTGTATCTCTATATTTTCCAGATTTACATGCTAATATTATTAGTGATTTTCTTATACATCAAATGTATCCTCAAATGTGGTAGAATAACAGTGACAGCTTTACTGAGTGCTTAGCGGGTAATGACAACATGTAAGAGAATTTAAATAACGTGTTTCCTTGCAATTTTTTCTATTTTGGATTTCAAGAAAAATATTCTTTATAAACTTTCAAAACTGCTTTTTTTGGGGGAGGGGGAAGGGTGTGTGGGTTAGAAAGAATGAGTTCTTCTTGCCATGATAAATGCTGATATTTTCCATGTCTTTATTTCTTGAGTAGAGTTCATTGGTGGCAGTCATTCATGATTCTGCCTCATGCCATAGTTTTACGTGGGCTTCAGTGAAAATGTATCTTGGAATTGGCACCTAATGGAAAATTTAGTGAAATGTTAATAGGTTACGCTTCTGTATAGATGTATTGTACATAAACTTATTTTTGGTTCTGGATTTTATTTTTTATCCCAGGACTCGGATGAACAGATTGAATATATTTTTCACCATAATATTAATGCTCTTTTGCGTATATTGAGTCTGAATTGAACGTTGAGCAGTGAGAGGACTTTTTTGATTTGCCAATTTTAGTATCATTTGGCCGGAACATTCATTGGTTTGTACTGGCCCTTCTTTTTAAATTGTTTTATACCTTTCCTTTTGTATGTCTCTCACATTCCTTGCATCATTAGTGTGTTCCCAGAGCTTTCTCCCTCTACCTTATGGTGGATTAATATGACACTCACTTCCTCTTGGGATCTGAGCATTTAACAATTCACCTTCCATCAGAGAAGCAAATTCTATTCCTTTCCACAGAGGGCCTAGTTATTTAATATTCATGCTATTTTTAATAATAAAATATGTAACTCTCTTGCACTTGAGGGCTAAACAAATGAATAGTATCCATTTAATTGTTTTATCTGTTGACCATGCATCCAAGTCCTTAAACTCCAGTCATGTTGTTAATATCTACAGAAAGGGAATGCATAATGGGAGGATGTCACAGAGGCTAAGATATCCTTTTTTAAAATCCCAGTGTGATACTTAGTCTTTCAAATGAGGCAGGCAGCATTATTTTGTTGACTAAAATACCTCCATTGAGGGTAGGTATTTTTAGGTTGTGTGTCTGTGTATGTTTTTTGTCTAATCAAAAAATAATCTCAACTAGACATTTAGCAGGGAAGAGGGATTAGAGGCTCTCTGAAAAGCCTCTTACTCTTTTTGTTAAGAGGGTATATAGTGTTTTTGCAGATTTTGTTCTACGTTTCAATCAGTCCAGAGGAAGGATTATGTCACCTGGTGGAGAACAAGGTCTTCAGATGACCCAGTGAGGTGTAACTTTAAATTCCTTCTTTAACCAAGTTATTTGCATTTGCTTCTCTGTAGCACACATGTTTAATGCAGTTGCAATGTCAGACAACTCCATGCTTCTTTCTGGGTGTGCTGGTCTCAGGCTATTGGCCAGGGACATTTGCAAAAGGAAAACCATCAATGTTTCTACCAGGTACATACTAGAGACGTTCTGCTTAAGTGCCGTTTTGCAGCTAGGTGTGGACACACGGTCTGGGTTGCAGGAATAATTACTCAATAAAAAGGCATCAGGGATTTGACTTACGTCTATTAAGGAAAAAAAGAAAACCTCACTCTCCACCACATTTTGACACAGTTTCAGTAAGAAATCAGACCAGTGACTATTTAGGGGTTTCTTTTCTTCTTTACACACACACAAAAAAGAGCTACAAAACATTTTAACAGCTTTCCTGGGGAAAAGATTTCCCTCTTTTCAAGTTTGCACAGATGAGAAATTTTTTCTTGTCTTCCTTTGTTCCTTTCACATAGTTTACGTTGGCTTTTGACCTGAGAATACAGAAAGAAGCCATTGTGTATTATGTCCTTTAATTCCTTTTCCCCCGTCCCTATCAGCATCGTAAATATTTGTTGTTATTTTCCTCTTTGAGATTTCTGTTATTATTATTATTATTTGGTACGGATTAGCACAGATAGAGACGAAACCAGGGAATTTAAATGTGTTTAACCCAGCAAAGGAATTGTCTCGTATAAAATTATGAGGCTCAACAACAGTAGAGTAAATTTGTAAGTGCTCCGAATAAATGGCTGTTAGGCATGTGATAATATAAAGAGATGACATTGCCAAGAACTATTTATGAGGAAGCTTAATTTTTTCACTCTGATAATTCTTGACCAATAATTACCAGCCTCTAATTATCTATTTTAGTTAGAAAGAAATTTCGATCACTATGGAGGTTGGCATTGCTACTAACGCATAAATCCCCAAAGAGACAAATGTGTTCCAAACAGCCCCAAACAACTGTCTCATGAAACATAGTGAGCAAATTGCAAGCGGCTGGTGGTAGACAACCAGCAGTACGCTCACCATCGAAGGCCAGTCAGCTTGACAAAGAAATGATCAAAGGGGAGAAATACCATTATCCTTGGAATTGATTGCTATACTCATGGACTTTGGAGAACGAGTGGTCAGGATAGAGCTGTGCCCATTTCCAGCCCTCCCTTTCCAAGTTCTCAGATGGAGAAGATGAAGGGGATTGGTGTTAACCGTTTACCTAAGAATTATTTTTTAAAAATTGACTTAGAGATGATGATGTAATGAGCGGGGGTGGTTTTTTTTTGTAGTTTTTATCTGATCAGAAATGGGGTGAAATTTGTGTCTAAGGTGGCAGAGCACCTGTTTTGTGAAAAAACGGGAAATCCACAGAGAGTCACCAGTAAACATGCTCCAGATGGGTCAAGGGTGATGCTTAGAGCATTTAGGGAAAGCAACTGTATTTATCTCTTAGAAAAGCAAAACTCGGATTTGGAAATATAAATGACAGCTAATAGGAAAACACTGGTGGAAAGCTATTGACTATTTTTCTTCAAATCTCGAATACTCAATGTTTTATCGTCACAATTTTTTAAAAGCATGAAAAGATTCAAGTCCTCTCCAGTGCACGTGGGAAGATATATATTCTATGTGTTATGTTACATGTGATATACATCGCTGATGTCAAAGCAAAACGAATGCATAAATCAGTTTTGTACACTGTGGTGAGTTTTTAGTCTGTTTTGTGGCAAGTGACATTCATATGTTCGGCAATTTGTTTGATGCCCAAGGTCACAAATGGCATTCTTTTCCTTCCATTTCTTTAGTGGATGGTGTGCTATGTGACTAATCTTCATTATAGTTTTGTGACATTCAGTATCACTTCTGAAACATTTCAGCTTGAGTGCTCTTGCTTTACAATAGACTAAAACCAATATTTTGAGGTCTATAGTGGTTTTGGATTTTATATGTCTTAAGGGGAAATATCCAAAGATAAGAATCTCTACATAGGAAGATAAAGGGCCCTGTTGTTGCCCTTTAAACTTTTAGCTTTCATTGGCCATTTTTTTTAAGTGAATGGAAATGAATCTATCATAATGCATCTGTGTGTAGATATGTATTTGTGTGTGTGTGCGTGTGTGTGTGTGTGTGTGTATCTGCACTATCCTAAGAAACTCAAAGTCATTAGGTTGTTTAGAGTTTGCATTAATTATAAACGAGAAGACTATTGAATTCTAAGTCATCATTTGATTGCTTATAAAACTCAGGGAATTAAGAAACAGGCATTTGGTGTTAAATATGATGAAATACTGGCTTATTTCATCAAGAGCTGGATTAAAAAAGATGAAATCTGGGCAGTTTAATGGTAACAGAAAGCTACCCTCATGTGGGCAATGCTGGCTTATTTGAAAAGCCCATAAAGGGTTTCTACATGGACCATACAAAAGGGATACTTTCTCTTTAATAGCCATCTGTACAGGAGAGATGAGAAGTGGGCCAGGTCATCTCTCCTCAGCTGTCATGATATTAACGTAGGTAATGGGGCAAGGTCCGCGTTCTGCTGGGTGTTGTTTTTCATAGATGTTCATCGATTTACACAGATAATTCTATTTATTTCTTAGAGTCGGTCCAAGTGAACCAGGCAGAATAACAAACATCAAAGCATTTCCAATGACTTTATCTTTGTTTGTAACGTAACTTTTGTCTAAAAAATGGTGTCACACCTACTGTGCAGATGGCTGCATGATTTGTAAACCAGCCAAAACATTTAAACAAATGTGTGATCTGGGGATAGATTAAATAAAGGATAAAATGGAGTGTGGGCCACAAATTCTAATAATCAGATGATTTTAAGTTGTGTGCAGCGCGGAGTGATGGTCACAGTGATAGCAGGGAAAGCTTGCCAATGACAGCAAGGTGCCTTATAGATCTCAGGATGGAGCCCGTGGCCTGGTAGGCCTCAGTTTGAGAACCGCACATTTGCTGTGCAGCTGGCAGCTCTGTATGGGGACATCAGATAAAACTTATGTAAAATGAAGTGTTATTGCTTAGTATGAAATTGTTCAGAGAGGGAATTTGCAGACAGTAACTGAAAACAGAATTCATGGTACCAATGAAGCAGACTGTGAGTATGAAGAGGGTTTAATTATCTGCACAATTTAACAAAAATTCAAGACGTACGCAGAAAGGACATACGCAGGCATAGATAGAACACAGCCACGCTGTTGACTGAGTACAGAGCGGGGCCGCAGGAACTTATCAAGCTTCTTCAACGAAAAGGTTTCCTAAAAACAAAGACAATTTAAAATAAAAGAAAACACAAAAGACTTTTAAAGAAAACACATCTTTCTGGAATAAGATAGTTTTCAAGAGCTCATCTTGATTATTTGGATTCCCATTTCTGAAGCAAATTGTAAAGAAAATCTCTGAGCCCATCTCGGAATGTCAGTGTTAAGCTATTAAAAGACAAATCAGGGTGTTTATCCTTGTCTTGTGTTTTAGCTTGCGCCTCGTAGCTTGGGTTTACAAGAGTAAAACATAACTTGCAGTTAGTGGAGTTTCTAATTTACGAGCCCCTAAGAAAACCTGGTGGCCGTTTCTTGTGATGTTAATTTTCCTTGAGACTGAGGGTTCTGAGTCCACAGACAGATGGAAGATTCAGTTTCTGGTGACGTTTTAGAACACACCGCCCTTAAAGAGGCCTCAGAAGAATGTTGTTCTCAAGCTGAATTACTGGTTTCCAGCCTTCCTTCCTAAGCTCCGTACAGAGAGGCTGGGAAGAGTCTGTGCCAGACGGATCGTTCCATGGCTGAGACACACTGGTGGGGCTACTGACTCTGGTTCTGGCCTCACCTTTGACTTGCCGGAGAACATGCCACAAGTGTATCCGTTTTTCACTCACTGTTTGATATGTTTATTATCGAATGCGGGTAGCCGTTTCTGAGGGAGGTCTGTAAAACATTTCTGAATGGAGGGCGCCGAAAGTCATCGGCAGTAGATCCGAAAAGATAGATCCCTGCCCACACACGTGCCCGCGTGCACACACGCATCGTGACCTATTTCCGCAGGATCGCTCAGACACATCAAAAGAAAAGGTCTCTGCTGACCCATTTCCATAGGTTATTTCCTAGTTTCAGGACCATTAAAGGCAGTAAACGAAAGAAAGGGAGCCAATATGGAGAGTGGGTGTCGAACTTCAGCTGCTCATATTGTTGCATTTGGTGAGCTGACGGGGTTTCGTAGGTCACCTTTAGAATTATGCCTATGACAGCAGCAGCTACCTGCCAAGATTGCAAGGTATCTCACGGCTCTCAGGATGGCGCCTGTGGCCCGGTAGGCCTCAGTTGGAGGGGTTCACATTTGCTGTACAGCTGGCAGCTCTGTATGGGGCAGCCGTGTGGGCTGCTAGGGAGCTGGAAAGGAGACAAGCATGAAATTTCTTCTAAACCCAACTCTGTTTTTCTGTACTGTTGGCTGCTTCTCAGTTCCTTGACAAAAAAACCAATCAGGCACCCTTTAATCCGCCTGTGATTACCACTGGTATAAAAAGAGAAGCATAATGAGGAAAAATGCCTCGTTTTGTTGCCTTCAAAAGCCAACAAATTGGAGTTAACTTGACAGGAAGTGGCTTAATAATTAGATTATTTATTTATTCCTGACACATATCCCCCTGTTACTGGTCTCAGGAGACCCTGTAGATGGTACGATTTTCAAGCTGCCATTACTTCGCTGTCTTCTGTGAACAAAGAAGCTACTGTCTATCAGTCAATTAAATGCACTCTTTAAGCAGAGGCTTCGAAGTCCTCAATGGAGAGAGCCCTGGGACACTGTGGCTGATGATTCCTTTCTCTGTACTGTACATCACACTCTCAACTACAGTCCCCACAGAGATGGAATAAAGTCATGCATTAAAATATCACTTGTTGATTTGTTTGCTAATGAAGAGCCATTGAAATGTTTGTGTATTTCTATGGCAAAATTGTTGATAAAAGGGCCTACTTGCCTGCGTATCTTAGTTCATCTGCTGTGAGTGCTTATTTAAGAATTATTAAAATTAAAGTCAGTAAACAACAGAATTAAAAAAAAAAACCCTGAGAGAACAGGAGTTTTCTTGCCGTCTTCATCAAATTAAATGAATAAAGTCAGGAAAAACAGAGGAATTGGTGTCATTCCGATCCCTTGCTTACACTCCATTAATCTAAACATTGTTTTCTCCGACATAAAAATGTAAGGCTTTTTCAGAGTATCTGGGATCTACACCTTTTAAGTATGAAAAGATATTAGAATCCCTTTGTGAGAGTAATGTACTTAGAGATTTTTTTTTTTCCTTTGGAAGATGAACGGCATTTGCTGCAATTTCTCTAACTGAGTGAGTGTGCGCAGAGGCTTTTCCGGGGAGCTTAGTGGGGGCTTTTACGACCAGACTAATAAAACATCTGTTGCGTGTCAGACTCAACCTCACAGCCACGTGGATTGTACAGAAACGTGGCTTTCCTTCTCTATATGTTCCTCCTCCCGTTTCCTTTCTCGTGTCTTAACATTATTTTATTTCCATCTAAGTGGTGATGACTTTTCAACCATCACGGAGTTAGGGTTTTTCTCTGTTACTGTATTCATCAACTCTGTACTACTTACTGTTTACTGTGTACAAAGCATGCTTTGGCTGGACTTCTCTGGCTCCCATTAATTGGTTTTGTATTTTAAGAGTACATCTGTTGTTAAGTTGGAGGTCTCGAGGTCTGTCTAGGCTGAAAGACTTAGATAATATTGTGACAGCTCTCTGCTGAAATGTTTAGCTATCGCTCTGCCACTTAAAGGGATAAATTTGGGATTTAAACCAAGGCCACTGAGCACTGAAAAGCATCCCTTCTTCCTCCCATCAGACTTTGTAAGTGTAATCAAGGTTTTAACTATAGATTTCATGATTACCTGACAACAGGCTGTAAAGAATTAATGCGAGACCTCATCAGATGGTCATAGTCCTTATTTCTACCCTGTTATTCCAAGTCATTTTGTTAGAAAAAGCTTAGATACTCGGAGGTGTTCTATAATAGAAAATGAATTTGAAACCCTTTCATTAATTGGTGATTAATACATTTCAGGATTAGTTTAAGCAGGGCCCTACCTCCTGCCCAGTCAAGTATGTTCTGGTTAATATCCAATTATCTGCACCTTCATAGTTATTATGTCTTAATATTTCGGATATGATAACCAGAAACTGGAGAGTAATGCTAATGAGGAGCACAGAGCAAGAATTAACCAATGACATACTCAATGATCCTTGGTGGGGAAAGTATCTCTTTCTTCCCCTTAACTCATTGCTTCAGCATCTTCTGGGCACTGGCTGAAAAGTAAGACTTTCAACTATAGCAGGCAAGACCCAGAAAACGAACCATTTTCTCTTTCCATACTAGGAACCTGAAGGTGCAGTTCACCTACAAACACTGTTTAAGTTCATTTTATGGAGAGTCAGCATAGGGAACAGAGAGGCAGTTTATATTTTCAAACAGGAAACATCCTATTTTTTTATCTTTTCCTTTTAACCGCGCCACAGGTTGTTACCTTTTCAGAGGATGTTTTAATTCAGATTCGTTTGAAATGCCTGTAATATTTCACCAAGGAAACACTCCTCCCTGCTACCTCGTATCCTCTTCCCCCCCTCAAATTTATCACCGTGACGTATATGCGTGGTGCCTCAGTTTAATTTTTGTGCAGGTCATTTCCCTCGAACAATCTGACGTGGCTCCCCTAGCAGCCTGCAAGGGTGGTGTGTGTGCTGCTTCAAAACACGCAGCTTTAAATAGTGCGCTTTGTACATTACCCCTTTATATGCTTTATTGTAATGAAGCAACATCAGTAAATTGCAATGAAGGGCGATTGTTGCACGGGGATGACTAGTACACCTTGGGGTCCATTTGCACCAGATTATTCTTTTTATTGTTATTATTACTTCCCATCTTCTTTACTCTCTTGCTGCCGAACTTGCTGTTGGCCACCGGTGCAACACAGAGGGGATCTTAAGGAACATTGCAGGCATCATTTTTTTTCTCTTAGGCGCATACCAATCGCCGTTCAGTTCCCAATCAGACATCCTGGGGGCTTTGTGGGTCTTTATTGATGCCACTTTACTCTGTTGACTTCATTCGTAATGTTCTTCGTCTTTATCTTCTTAGAAGAACAAATTTACTGAGAATAAAAGTGACCCATTTCTTTTCAAACATTTTGTGGAGGTGTTATACGTTTATAGTCGGGATGATCAGCCGATTTGTCCCTTCCCCCAAAGAGGTTCAGTCATTTGCACCGGGGACTTAGAGGGGATTACTGTTTAAGGGAAAGATTTGTATTTGCTGTGTCTTCTTGGATTTCCTTAAAACACAGACTGGAGTCATTATGAATATTTTATATGTTAATAACATCTCTTTACAAAAATAACTTGTTTCCTGCCCCCAACCAACTACTGTCCCCCAATAACTAATCAAAAACAGTGTAGATTTAAGTAAGCAATCCTCTGCTCTTATTGAACAGAATTACGAGCAAGGCTTTAGTTTAGGGATGATTATATGTGAATTTTGGGTGACTGTTAATCTTTCTATTGTCATAATTTTAGAACCTGTGTCCATTTGTGTTTCCAAATTGTTAGTGCAGCTGTTGTTCTGTTTCTGTATTCCTAAGGCTGGGCTCCTGTGCAGCATTCAAACTAAAATCTAGAATTAGACCTGACACACCTTCAATTGAACTATCAAGTCTTTGAAAACTGCTTGGCCAGTGACGCCAGTCCCGCACTATTCGACTGTACACACTTCCGATTGCGGGCCAAAAAGCATTGATTTTTAGCTGTCATTTCTAGTGCACATACTGTAGAATTGAAATTTAAACCTTAATCCACTCAGTAATGCAATTAATTTTTAATGTGCAGTAATACTAATTGAAATAGCCTGAATTTAGTAAGTCACCACAAGACATTTTCAAAAGCAAGAGTCTCCACTGAGAACCTGGGAGGACAGATAATCATTGTTACAGTGTTTACAGGATAATGCTCACTCTGCAGACCTCCAGTGGAAAGGGAGGTTCTTTAAATTAGACTATAGTATATCTCTGTGAATAGAAATATCTCAGAGAGAATTCTTACTTTCTACCCACCAGAACAGGCTAAAAATCTTCTGATGGAGTTAAAAACAACAACAACATAGTTTTAGTTAAAAATATCTTAATATAGTACATGTAAAAATTATATTAACCCTTTTCTTTTTTTCCAAAAGAGCATCTATGAGTCGTTGCAAATGAAGTCACCTGCCAGCAGTGTCATGGTCAAAAGCCACAGTCTCAATGGGTAATCTCATTATTCGATGGGTATTTGAGACACTGTTTCCAGATTTGATGAATATGTGTACTCTGTCAGCTGCCTGTAAACCTATTTGGCCTTGTTTTGGTATATGAATATTCCTGTAAACAAAAATATACCCTAGTTTTATTTCAAACTGTGTTCCTTCGGCTTTTGCATATTATTTCAAAATGGCCTTTTAAATGTTTTGTGAGGTTTTGTTTTTTTTTTCCTAGCCAGACTAAAGCAAATTTTGCACAGTAAAACTAAATAGGTTTCTAGGCATTTCTACACTAAAAAGGTTCTCTAACCACATTTATCTGCTAGTAAATGAGGACTTTTTAAAATGCATCAGCTCTACTGATGAATGGGCTTGCAGAGTGTTCAAAATGAGCACCAGCATTGCTCTAAAAAAAGGCGAGCACTGTATATCATCCTTTCATGGCTCTCGCATTATAGTATTTAATAAGCCGATAGTGCTGTTAAATATTTAGTAAAGGTTCCCTCGTAACCCTGCCATCTATTCAGATGGGATTTGAAGACATTTTTGCAGTACATAAGTAAAAATGATGTTAGAGAAGTGGTTGTAGCGTGGCATATTTTCTAAATGAAGTGTGGGGTAACACGGTGTGAATAAGTTCAGAGATTCACACTTAGAAATACCTAAGTCATTTCATGTTCTTTGAATGAAGGGTTCAAACTGATTTTTGTTTTGTCACTGTTAAGTCAGAGTGCTCTTGAGATTATTTACACAGAATACTAAAAATGACGTTATAGTACATTAAAAAAAGGGGGGGGCAGCTCTTACATGGTGATTATTTTAAGCCACCCTAGCTTCAACTGAGCTTTATTATAGACATTTGCTCCTTTTCACCGAATAGAAGGAAAAGAAAAAGAGATGAGGGCAAATCAGCTTATACTCCACTCAGAGCATATTATCAAATCCAGTTGGGGTTTAGTAAGTTAAATATATTCAGCATCTTTTAGGGGTACACTGTGGCAAATACTGAATAATAGATATTGTTGTACACACTGATATGATGCAGGTGGATCATCTTTATCAATTCTTATTCAATTAGATTTCTATTTGTTATTATCTAAATGGCAATAATTGTTCTTTTAATCTGGAATGCATATGGGTTTCTAGGATCCTTATGCAAAAGTGCTGCCAGTAAATGCAATGCTGACATCCTTACTGTCATCATGTGGGTGGGGCAGAATTCACATTTAAATCGTTCAGTGCTCACTAGTGTTATTAGTTTTGAAGGTGTAAAGATAAAGGCTGGTAGTTTGTTCAGACGTGTATGTAATTTGGTTGGCTCTTCCAGGAGCCTATTTGCTTGATTCTAATTTTCATCCTGTTTTATATGCAGCCAGTGACCACAGTATTCATTCAAACTGCACAGAGACACGTCTCATCTGTAAAGCACGGCTTACTGATCTTATTTGCTATTTGTATTCTCATAAGAAGAAACACAGGATTCATACAATTGGGGGGGGATAACATTTCGTTTTGAAATGATGTATATCACATAGATGTTAATATCAAGAATTGCACAATGAAGGATGGATAAAGGAGAGAGCTTTAGGTATACGTGAAGCAGGAGAGAAGGAAAGTGAGACAGGGTTCATATATAGGTGTGTTTAATATGCAATGCTTGATGTATGTTGACCTCAGGTTACAAGAGTAGAAAATCCCATTTTCCAGCTTGTTTCAAATGTAGTAAAAATGCTGCTTCAGTTGCTTTATGCTACTCACATTGGGAAAGGTGCTTATACTGTGATAATTATCATCAAGGAATATTAATGCGTTCAGCATTTGTAACCCAAAAACTCATTATAGCTTAAGCTGTGCATCATCTGTGAAGAGAGAACTTTGCCAGAATTCGCTCTTCACAGGGGTTGCCTCCTGCTTGCTGCGGAGTGGTCAGAGTACTGCAAGAGGTCACTTAGGCTATTTTTGAAAGCTGAAGTTTTGCAATTTTTGAATCACTACCTTCTGTCTAAAGCGCTTATTGTTCTTGCCTCACAATGGCCCCCTAACTGAAGGCATAGCCAAGTGCCAATAATAATAGCAATAATAAACGAGTAAGAAGTAAGTGTTTAGAGCACTATGTAGAATCCAAGAGGTCGGCACATATAGCCCATACCCAGATAATTGAAGTACAGTATTGGTGTCTTTCCTTCTGTCATTGGGCAAAGGGATTCATTTACACCTGTTTCCTTAATGCAGGTGCCCTTGGGTTTCAGATAGAAATGCCCCCACTGGGGCTCCACTTCACAGCCCTCTGGCTGGAAATTGTGTAAATAAGACTGCAGGGTCAGCCTTCCCCTTTTGGCAGCAGTGTCCTTAATTAGTCTGTGACAGTCTTTCACATGAGCCTGCGCTGTTCCTGAGGTCATTTCTCACACATCTAAGACATCCATTTCATGCGCAGATAGATATTTTTGTATGTTTGTTTAAAATCATTCCCTGGGGGAATATTGACGTGGTGGGAGTGAGACTCTCTGGGTGTGTCCAGAATTCTATAACTTAATCTGATCAAAATATCCAGTTGGGTGGCTCCATTATAAATTCTAAGTGGTTAGTTGCATAAGAACATCGTTCCCTCACCTGCGGTTGGCAGCTTGTTGAAAAGGAGCCGTGTGCCTGGGATATTTTGATGTGATTAAATTCCATTATTGTTCTCCCACTGATCCATTGCTTGTCATTTCCCATAAGTGACATTGCTCCGTGCGGCATGGTATAGTTTGTGTCAGGCCCAGGCAGAGAGCACTAACACTCAGTTCTACCCGGCTGTCTGAATTTGCAGGACTGCTGTGTTTCTGAGGTCAAATTGTGACCCTGACCTTGCCCCTGGGAGGACTAGAAAAATATGTTTCATAACTTCCCGTAGACCTACATGAAGAAAAAGAAGGGAAACCATGAAGCCCATAGGCTCTGTTTAGATGAGCTGTAAGGTTGGAATTCATCAAGCAGGAAAGCTTACTGTTGCCTAGGAGCTTCCTCACCGCGAGGGGTCACGGCTGTGGGTGCTGAGTCGGTCAGAGCTGAGGGCTCTGGGGGACCGGCTCATCATTCAAATAGCCCAGCAGGCACAAATGCACAAGTTGATAATCTGGAGTCAACTTGCTGAAATAGGGACTTACTTACCTGTTACAATCACTTACATGAAGGAATGTTGATAGAATGAGTACCCTGAATTCAGTGCAGATATCATAGGCTTGCTCCAATGAAAGCGGTCTGGGTTTTATTTTGTTGTTTGGGGTGTGTGTGTGTGTGTGTGTGTGTGTTGTTGAATGGGACATAAGCTTCGTTTTATGCAGTCATGCACCAATTCCACAAAGGATGGATGTCCTGAACCAGAGACCCATTCTCAATAGTTTGGGGCTGCAATGCTGACAGCATAGTTGAGAGATACAGTGGTGCACATCTTCTGTGAGGATGTAAACTTAATAATCTTGATGAATTTTGAGGAGCTCATAACTCCACTTCCTCGCCAAAAGAAGAATTATGAAAAGATCGCTTCTAAATCCTTCAGCCATTCTCTGCACTTGTGATAGATGCCATCCTCTTTACCTTGAGGCGCTGGAAATGAAAGTGTGTGTGTGTGTGTGTGTGTGTGTGTGTGTGTGTGTGTGTGTTTTGCGAGAGATAAAAATGTATACTTTAGAAGGAGCAAATTGCATTTTCATGTTTAAGTTCACTATTTGCACTTGATGTGGTGAGATCCAAATGTGAAGAATTGCTTTTGACATTATTTCTGTGTCTCCTGCATCCTAGGCTCGCTGCTTTATTATGCGGAAGTGCACCATCGCATGAGATAAATGTGACGTTGAAAACCTGGAAATAGTATAAGCTTGCATTCTGTGTACAGGCTGTTTTGGATAACTGTAGCTTCTTTACTTATTGACACAGTTTAATTTACTTTAATAATGATACATTCAGTAAAATTGTGAGTACGTGTGTCTTTCAGGTAAAACTCACAGCCTTCCAAGTGTTACAGGTTGGTTTAGGGGCAAAAAAAAAAAAGCGCGCTTTCATTTCTAAACAGAAAGGCAATTTTAACTTTCTTTAGAAGTCTGCTTTACATAATCTGTAATTTGAACTATCACATATTATTTTATAAACTAAAACTTGAAGTGCATTCATTTCAGAGGTCTTAAAATATACTCCTGGTTTCTGAATTCTAATT
>NW_026526710.1:42196482-42201482 GCF_024362965.1 Panthera pardus | reverse complement strand
ATTTTATTGAAATTTAATTGAATAGTTAAGGGGTGATTAAAAATCTGAAATTAACACTCTTTAGAAATTAATGACAGTCATTAAGATGTAATGGGGCTGCTCACCAACAGTGCTCAGAAAGGTTGGGGGATTTAAATTTGCATGGGGGTCAGAGCAGTGAAAGATGTTGTTTATAGTCTCTTGAGCCTTGACTGCGATTTTAGAGTTGGAACAAAAGTGATTCTTTTTCTTGTTGTGTTGCCAGGATTACTGTATCTACAGTAACAGCAAGTTGCGTTGGGTGCGTCTGTGTGTCCGTGAAGGTGGAGAGATGACCGTGGTTAGCCACCCTGTGCAGCTGCCTAGCGGCAGAGTGAGCATACTCTTCTGTGGCCTCCGAAGACTGCCTGAGCCAATCCAAACACTGGCTCTCTCCCCCACCTGCCCTCTCAAAATAAGCGGCAGTTCATTATTTATACTAGCTTGAGTCCTGGGTCCCCTTATGAGTAGCGACTAATGTTCATGTGGAATGGAGTGATATAATGTGTAATGATTTTTTGATATGAATTTCCACTCCCTGGAGACAACAAACAGCTTCACCGTAGCCACCTGACCAGGGTGGAGAGATATAAAAAGCTAATATGTTATCTCTGCAGTGATTCCTGAGTCCCCCTCCTCACGGGGGGGGAGGGGGGGGGACTGTCGCAAAGAAGTGTTCATCCCAAAAATGTCCTCTGATGTTGGCACAGAAAATAATTGATAATCTGATTTTCTTGCTCTCGGAAATTCTGAAGAGGTAGGCATATAGGTTGGCATTTGTGTTTTAAATTTATTGGCGCAATACTTGCGATGTTGTTTCACAAAAAAAAAAAAAAGAATCAAGTTGACATGATCGCTTCCAAAACATAAAAATGAAATTCTTTTTTTTAAAAAATGTTAACTCTAGAGTTAATTAGTTCTCTGTAATTTCACTGTTTCAGAAAACATACCTTTTGCTCGGTAAAATGAAAGCCATGAATCTTAGACTGTGAGAGTAATGATATTATACAGAGTATTATCACTGAAGTAGGGAGACAAAGAAGACAAGAATTATTGAATTAGATTTAAAAACTGGCTTAATAGTATGACAAAACATTTCCAGTGTTTAAAGTGGATGTCCTTATGTTGAAGAACTAGGGCTGTAAAATGACTGATTTTTTTCCTTGAAATTTCTTTCCTTTTTTTTTTCCTTAATGCTATTGCATCATTTCTTTTTATATTTTTTCCCCTCCATTTTATCTCTTGTTTCCACCTGCAGCCAATTTTCAATTATCCCCACTCATGCTAGTGAGCATGAATAATCTGAAGCACTTCATACAGGTGAAATTTATAAAACACCCACATGGCGTCATCCATCGAAGCTGCGCGTAGAGTTCTTCCAGCCCAAAGACAGAAGGGCACCAAGAATGGTCGCGCTAAGATGGTCACGTAACAAGGAAACCTTGTCCCAGAGTTCATTCCCTAAGAGAAGGAGGCCTTAAGGAAGGTTGGCTACAGAGGACTTCAGCGGGGATTGGAGGGAGCCAGGCTTGGGGTGGAATGTCTGATGAGGAAAAGGTGTCCAGGTCGGAGGTATTATGCATAGTTCGAGTGACATGTGAAGATAACCAGGAGGTGACTGCCTACCAGCCCCCTTGGGGGCTCATCATACCAGCACCTATCCCCCGATTAACCTGAGAGTTCATCAGCCATGGAAATTAGCCCAGGCCCACTAGCCCTGGGCCTGGAAGAAATCCAGCTGTGGGAATGTACATATTTTAATAAAAATTGAATATACGTCCCCCAGTATCACCCTAGGACTCAGGTTTATCATCTTTGCTGGCATCTAATGCATTATTGCCAAGGTGGTGAATCCTGTGAATTTGGGAAAGAGTACGGAATATTTTGAGGCAAGATTTTTGTAAAAACCCGTTTGCGTACTTCAGCTACACGGGTGGAAAAGATGCAAGTAAAAAGCACCGTGTGGCTTCAGTTCCTTGGGATTTTTATTCACACTTTAGCAGGAGATCTGCTTAATCGCGGTGGGTTTTCTATGTAAGAGTGTATACTGCATGCTGCATCCTAGAGTAAGCTTCATAATTCATGGTGAAAACTCGGTTCCGATGACTGCGTAACCCAGAAAAGATAGCTGAGGCTTTAGGGAAGATTTAGGGGTAGACGGGACACGCCACTACGAAGAATGGAAATGGAAGTACAGGAACTCTCTTTCCATTTATATTTGAAATTTTTGTTTAGCATGTCAGCTTCCTACACATTCTCTTTCATGTCTTATCTGCTCTAAAACGCACTTAGTAATGTCTATCACCCCAGTACCTGGGTGCTTAGGTACTAAAAAGTGCTTTAAGAATGCAATTTGAAGACTGATAAATCAGGTCTGTTTAGCTCAGGGGAAAGAAAAGCTAAGTGGGGATTTAGTAGAAGGGAATAATATTCCTAAAAGGAAATTAGTTTGATGCCAGTAAGCTTTTTGAAGTAGAAACTAATTTGAAAGCATAGAGGTCATGGCTGAAATGGAGGACAGGACTGGACTGTCACATTTGAGCAATTTGAAGGGAAGGTTCTTCAAACACAGTGAATGGAATATAGAATAGCTTGCCAAAGTCAGCAGTGGAAATAGGCTCAGGGCGCTAGATGAATTTTTGGAGAGTAGGGACCACTGCGGTGGAGCCACAGGCAACAATTTAGAGCGATCCTAGGAGGTATGGCAAATGCGTCTGTTGGGTGTCTGTTATAATTTCAGGCCGTAATGGGTGTGTGGTTTTCTCCTTATACTTTACAGGTTCCGGTGTACCTACATTATCACTCTCTAAGTTTGAGTTTTAATACCACGAAGCAATGAATAATCTTTCCTATTAAAACGAATAATGCATGCACACTTCACCTTGTCGCACCCCCACCCACTCCCACTAAAAAAAAAAAAAAAAAAAAAAGGAAATGGCAGGAACCATACGATATGGTGTATGTCAACTTCTATGCTGCAATACTTGAGGGAAAATAAAGAATGCAATACTATTTATTACAGGGAGACAAATTATAGTTTTTGTTCCATGTGAAAAGTTTAGGGGTGGCAGATTGACAGTAAATTCCATCAAATTCTGCCCTGCCAGAATGCCAACATTGTTCTTCATTCGTTTTAGCGTGAGGTTTAATTATTTGCTGATTTTTAATACCAGTCAGTCATTCTTAGCATCATTGAATTAACTCTGAACCCTATATCAGTAAAGAGCCTTATGTTGCCCCGTTTTTATTGTAACAGTGCAATACAGATTAAAATTGCATCTGTTAAGATTATATTGTGTATTTAGATTTCAGGAGACAGAAACACAATATTCTCATGAATAGAACGGTTGGAACCAATAACCTGTAACCAATTGCATACTTCTTCTATTGCAAAATCTGAGCTATAAGGATTACATTTTGGAAAAAGATTGTAAATCTGTCACTACTGATCTAATCTTTCCAGTGGCTTTGTAACCAGTTAGAGACTAAAGATCATTACTCTTCTTGCTCTGATTTTAATCACAACACATATTTGATATTTCATAACTTTCTTTTGTTCCATCAGCACGTGCATTATAAAGTGTACAACATTAATAAATAGAGGCATAATGAATGTGACTAATTGATTTTGGCAGTCAAAGACTGGCACACTTTTTATACAATAGGGAATCCATTCAAAGAAGCTTAACTGCTATTGAGAGCAAGTCTTCGATGCAGTAATGGTTTCTAATTTGGATTCTGCATGAGGTGAGCAGAATGAAGTTATTCAAAGTAGCTCACCACTTATTAGTTATTATTATTTGGTGCCTTGTTTTGTTTGCAACATTCATTTATCAGATTGTCGTTCCCCTAAATAAAATGTTTATGTTTAGTACTGGATTCAGATGCCCCTCCCCCCAGTCCCCCAAATAGCCACTGAAAGCAACCGACTTATTTGGAGACAAAACAAATTTATTAACTTGTAAGCACAAATGCCAGACTACAGCATCCAGTAGATGTTAGTGAAAAATTAATTCCTCGAAACTCCAAGGGAAAAATAGGTCTGAAAGGTATGATCAGTCTTACCTTTAACAACGTGAATGGCCTTCAAAACCAATTTTACCTCCTTTATAAAACCTTTGAGCACTAAATTATATTACATGGCTGCGATTTAATAGTGGACATGAGATCAAATTGGGTGTCACTGAAGCATTAATCAACCAAGTGTCATTATAGGTAGTTAACAACTCATGTGTTAAGCTTTGTCACTCGAAACCAGAGACAGTGTGTACCAATGGACTCATCGCTTACTATAGTCACAACTGATTTAGAGGAGATAATGAGTGTCGTGAAGGGTTTGCAAGAACTAAAACTTAACATTAAAAGTAACTTTTTGCTTTGCTGTCTGGCACCACTTGGAAGGGCGAAGAGCTTGTGTTTGACTGCAATTAGGAAAAACTCTAATGGGAAGTCAGTCATTTCCAGGCACAGCACGATTGATTTTCCACCAATCGGAATAGGGAATGCGATACTCTAAGTCTACTATTATTAAATTATTTATAAAGTCATATTAAATCTGGTCATCAGTTCTGGCATTTCAGGTTAGTGAGGATTGTCCAATCACTTTGATGACAGGAGCTAGAAAGATTCTTTTGTGACTTGAGCACCAAATGCTACCTTTGTGTGTTTAAATGAGATAAGTGAATTCTCTGGGGAACAAAAAAAGAAAACCACTTCTCTTAACCTCTGCACATTAATTGAGGTATTGCTTATCAGTCCTCCTGACTATGAACTCTTGTTAGCCCTTTGAAATAGGAATAATGCTTGCTGGGAAAGATGACACCCTAAATCAGCATTTGTTGTGTCATTAATGAAACAGTGGGGAGTGATGTATTTTCAGTTTCTCTCAGAAAAAAAAAAGCCTTAATAAGATGCAAAATGGTTTTAGGATTGCGGTCTAACTGACTCATTCACTGAGGCAGCACAGTGAAGATTTATAAGGA